>NC_056743.1:333557048-333634127 GCF_019279795.1 Protopterus annectens
TTCACAGCTGTCAAGAAGGATGTGTACATGCTTACTGATGAAGACTGCCTGAAGTTCCCGACAGTGTCACAGCTGCTGAGTAGGTTGTGTACAAGCTTACTGATGAAGACTGCCTGAAGTTCCGGACAGTGTCATAGCTGTCGAGAAGGATGTGTACAAGCTTACTGATGAAGAGTGCCTGAAGTTCCAGACAGTGTCTCAGCTGTCGAGAAGGATGTGTACAAGCTTACTGGTGAAGACTGCCTGAAGTTCCGGACAGTGTCACAGCTGTCGAAAGGGATGTGTACAAGCTTACTGATAAAGACTGCCTGAAGTACCGGACAGTGTCACAGCTGTCGAGAAGGATGTGTATAAGCTTACTAATGAAGACTGCCTGAAGTTCTGGACAGTATCACAGCTGTCGAGAAGGATGTGTACAAGCTTACTGATGAAGACTGTCTGAAGTTCCGAACAGTGTCACAGCTGTCGAGAAGGATGTGTACAAGCTTACTGATGAAGACTGCCTGAAGTTCCGGACAGTGTCACAGCTGTTGAAAAGGTTGTGTACATGCTTACTCATGAAGACTGCTTGAAGTTCCCGACAGTGCCACAGGTGTCGAGAAGGATGTGTACAAGCTTACTGATGAAGACTGCCTGAAGTTCAGGACAGTGTCACAGCTGTCGAGAAGGATGTGTACAAGCTTACTGAGGAAGACTGCCTGAAGTTCCGTACAGTGTCACAGCTATCGAGAAGGTTGTGTACAAGCTTACTGATGAAGACTGCCTGACGTTCTGGACAGTGTCACAGCTGTCAAAAAGGTTGTGTACAAGCTTACTGATGAAGACTGCCTGCAGTTCCAGACAGTGTCACAGCTGTCAAGAAGGATGTGTACAAGCTTATTGATGAAGACAGCCTGAAGTTCCGGACAGTGTCACAGCTGTCGAGAAGGATGTGAGCAGGCTTACTGATGAAGACTGCCTGAAGTTCAGGACAGTGTTACAGCTGTCGAGAAGGATGTGTACAAGCTTACTGATGAAGACAGCCTGAAGTTCCGGACAGTCTCACAGCTGTCAAGAAGGATGTTTACAAGCTTATTTATGAAGACTGCCTGAAAGTCCGGACAATGTCAAAGCTGTCGAGAAGGATGTGTACAGGTCTTATTTATGAAGACTGCCTGAAGTTCCGGACAGTGTCACAGCTGTCGAGAAGGATGTGTGCAAGCTTACTGATAAAGACTGCCTGAAGTACCGGACAGTGTCATAGCTGTGGAAAAGGATGCATACAAGCTTACTGATGAAGACTGCCTGAAGTTACGAGCAGTGTCACAGCTATCAAGAAGGATGTGTACAAGCTTACTGATGAAGACTGCCTGAAGTTCCGGACAGTATCACAGCTGTCGAGAAGGATGTGTACAAGCTTACTGATGAAGACTGTTTGAAGTTCCGAACAGTTTCACAGCTGTCGAGAAGGATGTGTACAAGCATACTGATGAAGACTGCCTGAAGTTCCGGACAGTATCACAGCTGTCGAGAATGTTGTGTACACGCTTACTGATGAAGACTGCCTGAAGTTCCGGACAGTGTCACAGCTGTCGAGAAGGATGTGTACAAGCTTACTGATGAAGACTGCCTGAAGTTCTGGACAGTGTCACAGCTGTCTGGAAGGATGTGTACAAGCTTACTGATGAAGACTGCCTGAAGTTCCGGACAGTGTCACAGCTGTCAAGAAGGATGTGTACAAGCTTACTGTTGAAGAGTGCCTGAAGTTCCGGACAGTGTCACAGCTGTCGAGAAGGATGTGTACAAGCTTACTGATGAAGACTGTCTGAAGTTCTGGACAGTGTCATAGCTGTCAAGAAGAATCTGTACAAGCTTACTGGTGAAGAGTGCCTGAAGTTCCGGACAGTGTCACAGCTGTCGAGAAGGATGTGTTTAAGCTTACTGATGAAGTAATGCCTGAAGTTGTGGACAGTGTCACAGCTGTCGAGAAGGATGTGTATAGGCTTACTGATGAAGACTGCCTGATGTTCTGGACAGTGTCACTGCTGTCAAGTAGAATGTGTGCAACCTTACTGATGAAGACTGCCTGAATTTCCAGACAGTGTCACAGCTGTCAAGAAGAATCTGTACAAGCTTACTGGTGAAGAGTGCCTGAAGTTCCGGACAGTGTCACAGCTGTCGAGAAGGATGTGTTTAAGCTTACTGATGAAGTAATGCCTGAAGTTCTGTACAGTGTCTCAGCTCTCGAGAAGGATGTGTATAGGCTTACTGATGAAGACTGCCTGATGTTCTGGACAGTGTCACATCTGTCAAATAGGATGTGTACAACCTTACTGATGAAGACTGCCTGAAGTTCCAGACAGTGTCACAGCTGTCATGAAGTATGTGTAGAAGATTACTGATGAAGACTGCCTGAAGTCCCGGACAGTTTCACAGCTGTCGAGAAGGATGTGTACAATCTTACTGATGAAGACTGGCTGAAGTTCCGGACAGTGTCAAAGCTTTTGACAAGGATGTGTACAAGCTTATAGATGAAGACTCCCTGACGTTCCGGACAGTGCCACAGCTTTCGAGAATGATGTGTACAAACTTACTGATGAAGACTGTCTGAAGAACTGGACAGTGTCACAGCTGTCAAAAAAGATGTGTGGAAGCTTACTGGTGAAGACTGCCTGAAGTTCCGGACAGTATCACAGCTGTCGAGAAGGATGTGTACAAGCTTACTGATGAAGACTGTCTGAAGTTCTGGACAGTGTCATAGCTGTCAAGAAGAATCTGTACAAGCTTACTGGTGAAGAGTGCCTGAAGTTCTGGACAGTGTCACAGCTGTCGAGAAGGATGTGTTCAAGCTTACTGATGAAGACTGCCTGAAGTTCTGGACAGTGTCACAGCTGTCGAGAAGGATGTGTACAAGCTTACTGATGAAGACTGTCTGAAGTACCGGACAGTGTCACAGCTGTCGAAAAAGATGTGTGGAAGCTTACTGATGAAGACTGCCTGAAGTTCAGGACAGTATCACAGCTGTCGAGAAGGATGTGTACAACCTTACTGATGAAGACTGCCTGAAATTCTGGACAGTGTCACAGCTGTCGAGAAGGATGTGTACAAGCTTACTGATGAAGACTGCCTGAAGTTCAGGACAGTGTCACAGCTACCGAGAAGGATGTGTACAAGCTTACTGATGAAGACTGCCTGAAGTTCCGTACAGTGTCACAGCTGTCGAGAAGGTTGTGTAGAAGCTTTCTGATGAAGACTGCCTGAAGTTCTAGACAGTGTCACAGCTGTCGAGAAGGTTGTGTACAAGCTTACTGATGAAGACTGCCTGAAGTTCCGGACAGTGTCACAGCTGTCGAGAAGGATGTGTACAAGCTTACTGATGAAGACTGCCTGATGTTTCGGACAGTGTCACAGCTGTCGAGAAGGATGTGTACAAGCTTACTGATGAAGACTGCCTGAAGTTCCGGACAGTGTCACAGCTGTCAAGAAGGATGTGTACAAGCTTACTGATGAAGACTGCCTGAAGTTCTGGACAGTTTCACAGCTGTCAAGAAGAATGTGTAAATGCTTACTGATGAAGACTGCATGATGTTCCGGACAGTGTCACAGCTGCTGAGAAAGATGTGTTACAAGCTTATTGATGAAGACTGCCTGAAGTTCCGAACAGTGTCACAGCTGTCGAGAAGGATGTGTACAAGCTTACTGATGAAGACTGCCTGAAGTTCCAGACAGTGTCACAGCTGTCGAAAAGGATGTGTACAAGCTTACTGATGAAGACTGCCTGAAGTTCCGCACAGTGTCACAGCTGTCGAGAAGGTTGTGTACAAGCTTACTGATGAAAACCGCCTGAAAGTCTGGACAGTGTCACAGCTGTCGAGAAGGATGTATACAAGCTTACTGATGAAGACTGCCTGAAGTTCCGGACAGTGTCACAGCTGTCAAGAAGGATGTGTACAAGCTTACTGATGAAGAGTGCCTGAAGTTCCGGGCAGTGTCACAGCTGTTGAGAAGGGTGTGTACAAGCTTACCGATGAAGACTGTCTGAAGTTCTGGACAGGGTCACAGCTGTCGAGAAGGCTGTGTACAAGCTCACTGATGAAGACTGCCTGAAGTTCCGGACAGTGTCACAGCTGTCGAAAAGGATGTGTACAAGCTTACTGTTGAAGACTGCCTGAAGTTGCAGAGAGTGTCACAGCTGTCGAGAAGGTTGTGTACAAGCTTACTGATGAAGACTGCCTGAAGTTCCAGAGAGTGTCACAGCTGTCGAGAAGGTTGTATACAAGCTTACTGATGAAGACTGCCTGAAGTTCCTGACAGTGTCACAGCTGTCGAGAAGGATGTGAGCAAGCTTACTGATGAAGACTGCCTGAAGTTCAGGACAGTGTCACAGCTGTCAAGAAGGATGTGTACAAGCTTACTGAAGAAAACTGCCTGTAGGTCTGGACAATGTCACAGCTGTCGAGAAGGATGTGTACAAGCTTACTGATGAAGACTGCCTGAAGTTCCGGACAGTCTCACAGCTGTCGAGAAGGATGTTTACAAGCTTACTTATGAAGACTGCCTGAAGTTCCGGACAATGTCAAAGCTGTCGAGAAGGATGTGTACAAGTCTTACTGATGAAGACTGCCTGAAGTTCCGGACAGTGTCGCAGCTGTCAAGAAGGATGTATACAAGCTTACTGGTGAAGACTGCCTGACGTTCCCAACAGTGTCACAGCTGTCGAGAAGGATGTGTACAAGCTTACTGATAAAGACTGCCTGAAGTACCGGACAGTGTCACAGCTGTCAAGAAGGATGTGTACAAGCTTAGTGATGAAGAATGCCTGATGTTCCGGACAGTGTCACAGCTGTCAAGAAGGATGTGTACAAGCTTTCTGATGAAGACTGCCTGAAGTTCTGGACAGTTTCACAGCTGTCAAGAAGGATGTGTAAATGCTTACTGATGAAGACTGCCTGATGTTCCGGACAGTGTCACAGCTGTCGAGAAAGATGTGTTACAAGCTTATTGATGAAGACTGCCTGAAGTTCCGGACAGTGTCACAGCTGTCGAGAAGGATGTGTACAAGCTTACTGATGAAGACTGCCTGAAGTTCCAGACAGTGTCACAGCTGTCGAGAAGGATGTGTACAAGCTTACTGATGAAGAGTGCCTGAAGTTCCGGGCAGTGTCACAGCTGTCGAGAAGGATGTGTACAAGCTTACTGATGAAGACTGTCTGAAGTTCTGGACAGTGTCACAGCTGTCGAGAAGGATGTGTACAAGCTCACTGATGAAGACTGCCTGAAGTTCCGGACAGTGTCACAGCTGTCGAAAAGGATGTGTACAAGCTTACTGTTGAAGACTGCCTGAAGTTCCAGAGAGTGTCACAGCTGTTGAGAAGGTTGTATACAAGCTTACTGATGAAGAATTCCTGAAGTTCCAGTCAGTGTCTCAGCTGTCGAGAAGGATGTGAGAAAGCTTACTGATGAAGACTGCCTGAAGTTCAGGACAGTGTCACAGCTGTCAAGAAGGATGTGTACAAGCTTACTGAAGAAAACTGCCTGTAGGTCTGGACAATGTCACAGCTGTCGAGAAGGATGTGTACAAGCTTACTGATGAAGACTGCCTGAAGTTCCGGACAGTCTCACAGCTGTCGAGAAGGATGTTTACAAGCTTACTTATGAAGACTGCCTGAAGTTCCGGACAATGTCAAAGCTGTCGAGAAGGATGTGTACAGGTCTTACTGATGAAGACTGCCTGAAGTTCCGGACAGTGTCGCAGCTGTCAAGAAGGATGTATACAAGCTTACTGGTGAAGACTGCCTGATGTTCCCAACAGTGTCACAGCTGTCGAGAAGGATGTGTACAAGCTTACTGATGAAGACTGCCTGAAGTTCCGGACAGTGTCACAGCTGTGGAGAAGGATGTATACAAGCTTACTGATGAAGACTGCCTGAAGTTGCGGACAGTGTGACAGCTGTCGAGAAGGTTGTGTACAAGCTTACTGATGAAGACTGCCTGAAGTTCCGGACAGTGTCACAGCTGTCAAAAAGGTTGTGTACAAGCTTACTGATGAAGACTGCCTGAAGTTACGAGCAGTGTCACAGCTGTCAAGAAGGATGTGTACAAGCTTACTGATGAAGACTGCCTGAAGTTCCGGACAGTATCACAGCTGTCGAGAAGGATGTGTACAAGCTTACTGATGAAGACTGTCTGAAGTTCCGAACAGTTTCACAGCTGTCGAGAAGGATGTGTACAAGCTTACTGATGAAGACTGCCTGAAGTTCCGGACAGTGTCACAGCTGTCGAGAATGTTGTGTACATGCTTACTGATGAAGACTGCCTGATGTTCCGGACAGTGTCACAGCTGTCGAGAAGGATGTGTACAAGCTTACTGATGAAGACTGCCTGAAGTTCTGGACAGTGTCACAGCTGTCTGGAAGGATGTGTACAAGCTTACTGATGAAGACTGCCTGAAGTTCTGGACAGTGTCACAGCTGTCGAGAAGGATGTGTACAAGCTTACTGCTGAAGAGTGCCTGAAGTTCCAGACAGTGTCACAGCTGTCGAGAAGGATGTGTACAAGCTTACTGATGAAGACTGTCTGAAGTTCTGGACAGTGTCATAGCTGTCAAGAAGAATCTGTACAAGCTTACTGGTGAAGAGTGCCTGAAGTTCCGGACAGTGTCACAGCTGTCGAGAAGGATGTGTTCAAGCTTACTGATGAAGACTGCCTGAAGTTCTGGACAGTGTCACAGCTGTCGAGAAGGATGTGTACAGGCTTACTGATGAAGACTGCCTGATGTTCTGGACAGTGTCACAGCTGTCAAGTAGGATGTGTACAACCTTACTGATGAAGACTGCCTGAAGTTCCGGACAGTGTCACAGCTGTCAAGAAGGATGTGTAGAAGCTTACTGATGAAGACTGCCTGAAGTTCCGGACAGTGTCACAGCTGTCGAGAAGGATGTGTACAATCTTACTGATGAAGACTGCCTGAAGTTCCGGACAGTGTCAAAGCTGTTGACAAGGATGTGTACAAGCTTATTGATGAAGACTGCCTGAAGTTCCGGACAGTGCCACAGCTTTCGAGAAGGATGTGTGCAAGCTTACTGATGAAGACTGCCTGAAGTTCTGGACAGTGTCACAGCTGTCGAGAAGGATGTGTACAAGCTTACTGATGAAGACTGTCTGAAGTACCGGACAGTGTCACAGCTGTCAAAAAAGATGTGTGGAAGCTTACTGATGAAGACTGCCTGAAGTTCCGGACAGTATCACAGCTGTCGAGAAGGATGTGTACAAGCTTACTGATGAAGACTGCCTGAAGTTCCGGACAGTGTCATAGCTGTCAAGAAGAATCTGTACAAGCTTACTGGTGAAGAGTGCCTGAAGTTCCGGACAGTGTCACAGCTGTCGAGAAGGATGTGTTCAAGCTTATATATGAAGACTGCCTGAAGTTCTGGACAGTGTCACAGCTGTCGAGAAGGATGTGTACAAGCTTACTGATGAAGACTGTCTGAAGTACCGGACAGTGTCACAGCTGTCGAAAAAGATGTGTGGAAGCTTACTGATGAAGACTGCCTGAAGTTCCGGACAGTATCACAGCTGTCGAGAAGGATGTGTACAAGCTTACTGATGAAGACTGCCTGAAGTTCTGGACAGTGTCACAGCTGTCGAGAAGGATGTGTACAGGCTTACTGATGAAGACTGCCTGATGTTCCGGACAGTGTCACAGCTGTCAAGTAGGATGTGTACAACCTTACTGATGAAGACTGCCTGAAGTTCTGGACAGTGTCACAGCTGTCAAGAAGGATGTGTAGAAGCTTACTGATGAAGACTGCCTGAAGTTCCGGACAGTGTCACAGCTGTCGAGAAGGATGTGTACAAGCTTACTGATGAAGACTGCCTGAAGTTCTGGAAAGTTTCACAGCTGTCGAGAAGGTTGTTGTCAAGCTTACTGATGAAGACTGCCTGAAGTTCTGGACAGTTTCACAGCTGTCGAGAAGGATATGTATAAGCTTACTGATGAAGACTGCCTGAAAGTCCGGACAATGTCAAAGCTGTCGAGAAGGATGTGTACAGGTCTTATTTATGAAGACTGCCTGAAGTTCCGGACAGTGTCGCAGCTGTCAAGAAGGATGTATACAAGCTTACTGATGAAGACTGCCTGAAGTTGCGGACAGTGTGACAGCTGTCGAGAAGGTTGTGTACAAGCTTACTGATGAAGACTGCCTGAAGTTCCGGACAGTGTCACAGCTGTCAAAAAGGTTGTGTACAAGCTTACTGATGAAGACTGCCTGAAGTTACGAGCAGTGTCACAGCTGTCAAGAAGGATGTGTACAAGCTTACTGATGAAGACTGCCTGAAGTTCCGGACAGTGTCACAGCTGTCGAGAAGGATGTGTACAAGCTTACTGATGAAGACTGTCTGAAGTTCCGAACAGTTTCACAGCTGTCGAGAAGGATGTGTACAAGCTTACTGATGAAGACTGCCTGAAGTTCCGGACAGTGTCACAGCTGTCGAGAATGTTGTGTACACGCTTACTGATGAAGACTGCCTGAAGTTCCGGACAGTGTTACAGCTGTCGAGAAGGATGTGTACAAGCTTACTGATGAAGACTGCCTGAAGTTCTGGACAGTGTCACAGCTGTCTGGAAGGATGTGTACAAGCTTACTGATGAAGACTGCCTGAAGTTCCGGACAGTGTCACAGCTGTCGAGAAGGATGTGTACAAGCTTACTGCTGAAGAGTGCCTGAAGTTCCAGACAGTGTCACAGCTGTCGAGAAGGATGTGTTCAATCTTACTGATAAAGACTGCCTGAAGTTCTGGACAGTGTGACAGCTGTCGAGAAGGATGTGTACAAGCTTACTGATGAAGACTGTCTGAAGTTCTGGACAGTGTCACAGCTGTCGAGAAGGATGTGTACAAGCTTACTGATGAAGACTGCCTGAAGTTCCGGACAGTCTCACAGCTGTCGAGAAGGATGTGTACCAGCTTACTGATGAAGACTGCCTGAGGTTCCGTACAGTCTCACCGCTGTCTGAAGGTTGTGTACAACCTTACTGATGAAGACTGTCTGAAGTTCCGGACAGTGTCACAGCTGTCTTGAAGATTGTGTACAAGCTTACTGATGAATACTGCCTGAAATTCCGGACAGTGTCATAGCTGTTGAGAAGGATGTGTCCAAGCTTACTGATGAAGACTGCGTGAAGTTCCGGACAGTGTCACAGCTGTCAAGAAAAGGTTGATGCATGCAGGAAAATCAAGAGACTTCCATGACGTGTCCACAAAAACATACGGGTTTTATGAAATTTCTGTAAGCATTTATCAGGTCCCCTTTTAGTGTTATGTAGGCAGACAGCACTAACCCAGCATTTTAAGTGCATTTTCATGTATTAAGCTTTCTTATTTGTACTACCTTTCTGGTCCATCTTTGTAATATTTCTAGATGTGGGTTTAGTTTGAATAATTATGTCTCATTTAATTGGCAAGTGATTCTTCTACCCCAAAATATCAAAAACCTTGGGAGTCCTCAAAAAAACTATGACCACTCTTAAGGACACAAAACACAAAATAACATTTTGGGAGTAGCCCCTCCCCCAAAAGCTTTCACCCCCTAAATTACATGTATCTATATTCTAAAGCATATAACTCACATCTTCCTTCTAAGTTGGGAGTTGCTCCTCCTTCTAATTTGGGAGTTGCTGATTGAAGGCTTAGTGTCTGTTATTCTAAAAGTGTATTAGTTGTGGTTTAAGCACTTGGGCTTCAGGCCAGTTATTTTACATTTAGAAGGTGTGGTCTGCCCTCTTGTGGGAGGAGAGGGTAGATTCTACCCTTCTGAGCTGGGAGTTTCTGGTTAAAGGCTTATTGTGCCTGCTTATTTGAACTGTTTCTTTCTGAAGTTGGTACGCCTTGTTTGCTGTAGCATAGACTAAATTCAGACCTGCTGAATCTAGCTTTGTTTGTATAACATAAGCACTAATCCAGACCATCTTTTTTTGAAGTAGGTTCCCCTGCACCCTAGTGGCAGGAGTGTGCAGTTAGAATTGTCTGATCGAAGACTGCTGGAATGGGGTGCAGTTTTTAGCTTTTTATTGGTTAATTGGTTAATTTATTTAAATCAGTTTGCTTATTTGCTACTGTTATATTAAAAAAAAAACTACACTTTATGCATCGCCGCTTAGCTAGGGTTAAACTTTTCCCATCACCATAAAGTCTGCTCTTCAAATTTTCCCTTAGAGGTAACCAGTTTTTTAGTTTTAAAACTCAAATCTGTTTCTTTGAACTCAGCACTTGTTCAGAACTCATTGTAAGCACTACTTTCTTCACTTGTCTAGAGGAAAACAGTTTCTAGTACTTAATAAATAAGCATCTATCCACACATGTCTAAGGGTCAGCTCCAGGTGTTTTCTTCTGTCTACCTGATGAGTCTGGGCATCTTAGGGCAATGCAGCAATTGTCCATGTAGTCAGACAACCCTATCCTCTTACCACCCAACACTACAACCTGTGAGAGATGCACTTATATAGCCAAACTGGAAACAAAGCTCTCTTCACCCAAGACTGGACTAGACAGTCAAGAGGAGAAGGTAAACACTTGCACCACACCACACTCATCACATAGTCCCTCAAAACCTATGCCACCAAAACACACACATAGCAACACAAAACACACACCTACATATATGGAGGCTCTCAATAAAAACCTGCTCAAGCAACCGAGACCTCCAAAGCAGAAACACAAGCAACCTCCACCCCCCAACACAACCCAAATGACACATAGCCAACAAACTCAGTGTGCCACTCAACCACAGCCCATAAGGCATAATAACGTACCCAACACTCTAGTCATAGGTGACTAGTCAGGAACACTGATGTTCCACTCACCAGGCTAAACAAGGAGAAAGTTACTGTCAGCTGCCTGTCGGGTGCCAGGATCCACCACATAATGCATGCATTCAGGTCACTCCACAACAAGTACAAATATTACTCTGTCATTGTCCATGTTGGTGTGAATGACCTGAGATGTACCTCCCTGGACTACATGAAAAGAGACATGGAGGAGCTCTCTGATTTTGTAGCCCAGGCAGGTATGACCCTAGCCCAGAGTAGCATCCTGCCATCACCCAGAATGATACCACAGTACAAGGACAAAATGATTGGCTTCAACAATTGGCTAAGCTTCTGGTGTCATTCTAAGGGGATCCAGTATCTGTCTGCCTGGGCTGACATGATCAACAGACCATGATGCTTTGCCAGAGATGACCTGCACCTGTCACCCTTGGGATTCTGGATACTGGCTAAGGCTCTTGCCACCCCTATAGTGCCTTTTTTGGGCAAGGTTCAAATGACAAATTCACCACCGTAACAGGTACAAGCAAGCAAAATCTGAGGGTAATGCTACTCAATGCTAGAAGTCTAAACCTCAAAATGCATTCACTTGAGGCACTACTTAAAATGGAGAACATCGACATCTGTGCAGTGATAGAGACCTAGTTCAAGGCTCCAGATAGCACCCCTGCATTACCAGGCTAAAATTCATACCACACCTTTCGGCCACCTAACCTGGACTGAAACACTAAAGGCGGATGTGTGTCCATATTCATTAAGGGTATCCACACCTCCAGGCTAGTTGCTCAGCATAACGCATCTGAGATTATCCAAGTGCAACTAAATCTGGGCAAGACTGCAATCCAAATTGTAACTTGCTACAGATCCCCCACCATGCCCCAGGATTCCCACTCCTCATTTCTTGATACACTGGAAAATATTAGGGTACAACCCAACACCCTAATAATGGGTGATTTCAACTAGCCCACTATTAATTGGGGAAAACTACTCATGTACCAACTCTTTTGCTCAACATTTTCTGGAATTCATAAATTCCAATGCCTTGGATCAACTTATCCACACCCCCACCAGAGGCAGCAATAACCTAGACCTGGTCATTACAAACATGGGTGAACAGTGTTCCACACCAGAGGTCAATTCCTCGTTGGTCAGATCCGACCACAAGCTAATCACCCTAGCCATCCACATCCCACCCCCATCCCCCATTAGGGAAACCACAGTAAAAAATTTCTCCAAAGCCAACTTCACACTTTTTAAGACAGAAGTGGCAAACTTCACAACACCTATGCAGATTGGCAATAGATGTATGACTGCTGAATCCTACACAAATGCACTTTATAAGCACTTACACTAGTGCATGGATTGTGCTATACCTAACAGAACCAAGATGCTATCCTCCAAAAAAAAGGGAGCCAAGCTGTTGGTCCTCTGCCATAAACAAACTCTACAACAGAAGAAAGAAACTGTTGCAGAAAAGAGTAAAATCCCACAATTGGAGGAACTCCCTGGTCAGCCTCAGTAAGAAGCTGAGATCCCTCATAAAATCCTCCAAAGCTAGTTACGAAAACAAAATCGCCACTGATTCTAAAGACAACCACAAAGCATTCTATAGCTATGTCAAGAATCTCAATGGCAACACTCAGATCTGCTCTGAGTTACAGCACAATGGCACTAAATATACAGAACCAACTGATATTGCCAACATCCTGGCAGATAGGCTCAGTGCTAACATTACCCCCCTCTCAACCCCTAAAGGGCCCATTTCTACACAGGAAGAATTCAAAGTTCCTGTAATCACAGCTGCACAGGTAAAAAAACACATTCTCCAAAGCCAAGAACACAGCATCCATGGGACCTGGCAAGATTCCAGGCTGTGTTCTACATGAACTACAGAATGCACTGGCACCTCACCTAAGCACCGTGTTCAATCATAGCCTCACCTCAGGCTTTGTGCCCAATGAATGGTGCACAGCAATGGTTATCCCACTCCACAAAGGGGGAGCCACCACGGACCCCGGGAACTACACCCCCATTAGCCTAATGAGCCTAGTCTGCAAGGCCATGGAATGTATCATCATGGAACTTATAAACAAGACACTGGTAATCTCCAAACTCTGGACCCCACCCAGTTCGGGATTCTAAAAGGCAGATCATGTCTCCTAAACCTGATAGACTTCTTTGAAGCAGTCATCAAAGTCATAGACGAGGGTAAGGTGGTTCACATAGGCTATCTAGACTTTGCCAAGGCTTTTGACACCATCCCCCACTCTGGAATTATAGATTAACTCACTAAACTAGGTATAAATCCCTATGTCAGAAGATGGGTTGCCAAGTGGCTCACTCACAGAACCCACACTGTGAAAGTAGCAGACTCCAAATCTGACTTCAAACCAGTGACAAGTGGAGTACCACAGGGTTCAGTCCTGGGTCCTCTTCTGTTTGTTATCTACTTTTCTGAAGTACAGGCTAATACAGACGGTCTTTGGCTAATGAAGTTTGCAGATGACTGCAAACTAGGAGCCATAATCAAAACTCCTAACAATGTGGACATCCTATAAAAGGGCCTCACTGAGACAGATGCCTGGTGTCAAAGCCATGGCCTCAAGCTCAATGCCAAAAAGTGCATTGTCATCCCCTTTGGTAAACACTCTGTACCTATGAGCTACCACATAGTTGGTAGTCTACTTAATACCAAAAGTGTGATAAGAGACCTTGAGAGACAGGTGGACAGTAGTCTCTCCTTTGATTATCACATTGAGGCAGTAGTCAGGAAATACTTCTACCTGGCACACCTCATCACAAAAGGTTTCTTATCCAGGAAAAAAGAGGTAATTGTTCCCCTCTACTCGTCACTCATTAGACCCATTATAGAGTACAATGCCCCTTTTGGTATGTACCTCACAAGACATCTACAACAGCTGGAAAGGCTGCAGAAATACCTCACAAAGAGGATTACTGGCCTCAAACAGATGCCTTATGCATACCGTCTCAGAAAACTCCAGCTTTACTCCATCGTATATTGCCTACTCAAAGGCGATCTCTGCCTAACATACAAAGCTATGTCAAACTCAGAGCTGTTGGACATGCTCCACTTAAAGAAATCCCAATCCCTCTGAGCTACATGCTCTAGGGACCTAAACCTTGTCACCACAATAAACAGAACATTCTGGAGGGATAGATTCCTGTTCCAGAGACTTACCATACTCTGGAACAAACTACCTATCTATATCAAACAAAACTCCTCATTAGCACTCTTCAAAAAATCATGATGATTGGATGGGAAATAGGAAATTCACCCCAGGGATCACCTCTGTGGCTCTGCTCAACAGGGGTACAGGAAAATAATTTTCTTGGGTGGCGAAAGCCAGGGTACCTCCTAGCACTTACCTATGAACCGATGAACATATATATATATATATATATATATATATATATATATATATATATATATATATATATATATGGGTCTACTTCGAATAACCGAACCGCCACTTCACCGACACCCAGAAGATCAAGATGGAACGACCGAACAGGTAGGTGATCGAAAAGGCGATATTCCGACAGCCGAAAGACCGACAATGGCAACG
Organism: Protopterus annectens; assembly: GCF_019279795.1. NCBI lineage: Eukaryota > Metazoa > Chordata > Ceratodontiformes > Protopteridae > Protopterus > Protopterus annectens. The sequence goes on from NC_056743.1 coordinate 333,571,438, forward strand.
TGTGAGCGCGATCCGGTAAGTGTGCGATAGTGATGGATTTAGGATTGGGGAGCGGACAGGTAAGTGTACGATAGTGAGGGATTTTAGGTTAGGGTGTGGGAAAGGTGAGTGTGCGGTAGTGTCGGACTTAGGGTTCCAGTAAGGTAAGTGTGTGATAGTGACGTAGTGTAGTGTAGGGAAGGGTTGAGTGTGTTAGGGTTAGTATGCGGGTGGAGTGAGTGTGCGATAGTGACGGGCTTAATGTTTTAGGGTGGGTTAAGTGAGTTAGGGTTAGGGTGCAGGTAGGGTAAGTGTGCGATAGTGAATGTGTTGAGGTTTAGGGGTGGGTTAAGTGAGTTAGGTTTAGGGTGTGGGTTGGGTAAGTGTGCGGTAGTGTCAGATGTTAGGGTTAGGGTTTAGGTTAAGGTTAGTGGATATGTTATTGTGTGCAATGTGTAGTTTACGTTTTTTGTGTCGGTGTAATGGTGTTCGGTTTTTTGAGTTGTTGGTGTTTGTCGGTGTTGTGTGTTTTCGGTTGTTTGGGGTCGGTAAATTGTGTGTTGGTGAATCGGAAGTTCGGTTATACAAAGTAGACCCATATATATACATATATGTATGACACATGATATATGAGGTATCGCTGCACACATTTTATAGTATGCTGAAATGTTGCTATTTTTGTGTCAGGGGTACAGTTGTCAAATTATGTAACAGTCAAAGTTTTCTTTGTTTTTCTTTCTTTTCACCACACATTTGCTCTTGGCTGCTGTGCTACCCCAGCTCCAGTGACCAGCTTGTCGACCCTACCTGCCTTAAGGATACTAAAGCTGAGGAACTGCCCTGCATCTTTAAACCAACCCAAATCCTTCCATCCTCACCCTAAGCTAAGGAACGGAATCTTTCTTGCCCTGTGCAAAAGCCCCTCAAGGACAATATAAAAGGAGAAAGTATGTCTAGTACAACTTCTGTCTATTGCAATACCACTGCATAAGTAGCTGTTAGGCACTCAGCTAGGGCGGCCAGCAGCCAAACCCTTTCTTCTCCTGCTTACTAGCATAACATTCCCCCTGTACCCTTTAGAACTCACTTATTCCCCTCCCTCCTCATATTTCTAGCCCTGCTGCCTCTTATTGATACTCTACTGTTGCTATACAACCTTTAGCCACTAGGTGGCACCTGTGTTTCCTCCTAATATTTTCCCTCTATCTCTAAACTTAACTCGCAGGTACACAATATTCACAACTTGTTGAACACAGTTCCACTCTACCCTTCTGTCCTCTTACTCTATTCTGCCCACTATCCCTAATCTCTAGCCTCCTACCCCTCATCCTCTCTACCCAACTTACATTAGCAATCAGCTTCCCACTGATTGTACTCCTAGGATTCCCTCCTACAGTGGCTCTAACTCTATTTCCCTATCTCTGTAAACATTCCTCCTGCTCCCTGTGGCCACCACTACTTTTATTCTTGCCCTTTCCTTTTGCCTCTTAACTCTCTCTCTTTTTGCACATTCCTCCCTTCTTCTCAAGTGTGGTTGTCCACCACAGGCTGTATAAGAAGCACCTAACTGCCCTCATTACCTGCTGTGACGTGCTACTCAAATCTGATCTCTACTTGCCCCCCACCTATCTCTCCCCTCCCCTTTCTCACTTAAGACCTCATTAACCTTATAAATATACCCCACCCCATGTGCCGCCATCTTTTCACCACGCATTTACTCTTGGCTGCTGTGCTACCCCAGCTCTGGTGACCAGCTTGTGTAAGTTGTGACTGTTAATACCTCAACTGCCAAATAAGTGTTTTTCATATGATGTTGTTTATAATGGTATTATTTTAAGAAGAGGTGAAACCTGATCAATACTGTTGCCTAATAACTTTGTTACTGGCTAACTGTGGTACTGTTTGTTGCATGTGCTTTGTAATACTTATTGCCTGCTACGCAGAATGTTGTTATAGTGCTGTAGAGTCATAGTATTTTTCCTCCTCATAGATAGTGATTGCTGCTTGTGTTTGCCCGCCTATTTCACAAACCAGCTACGCATTATATATTTTTGTATGGGAAACGTGACTCATGGGTAGCGATTGCAAGCTGCATTTGTCTATTACTCTTTACAAACTACTAGGCATTATTTACATTTTGCCTGTAAGTGTGTCCGACACTCACAGACAGCATTGAATACAGCCAGAAGAGCATTTGCGACTCAGGAAGCGATTGTTGCTTGCAAATTGTCTAACTTTTTGTACAAACTGCTTGTCTTCACATACAACAAGCTTGAAAAGAACGTTCGTCACCCAGTGATAGCAATTAAAATTAGCAAAGTGCATTGGCGACTTAAAGGTAGAAATTGTTGCCTGCAGTTGTTTCATTATTTTCACAAAACAGCTAGGCATTACATAGATTAAGCTTAAAAGTGTGTCCGACAACCAGTGACAGCATTTAATATAACCAGAGTGCACTTGCAACTCATAGGCAGCATTTGTTGCTCACACTTGTTTAACTTCTGTCACAAATTGCTAGGCATTACTTATAGTCTGCTGAAAAGTGTGTCCGACACCTAGAGAGAGTATTTAATATAACTGGAGTGCATTTGCAGCTCATAAGTAGAGATGTTGCTCACATCTGTCTGATTTCTTTCACAAACTGGTAGGTATTACATATAGTAAGCTGTAAGTGTGTCCGACACCCAGAGACAGAAGTTAGTATAATCAGAGTGCAATTACGACTTATAGGTAGTAATTGTTGCTCGCATTTGACTGATTTCTTTTACAAACTGCTAGGCACTACTTATATAATGCCGATAGTGTGTCCAACACCCAGAGACAGCATGTAACATAACCAGAGTATATGTGCGATAATAATTGCCGGGTCCGGCAAACTGTAATCACTTTCAGCACCTGGAACGGAATACAAATACACAATCTGCTAATACACGGAGGGAGCCCAGCTGTTAAATTAATTAGAACATATCCTGCCCCCATACTACATAGCTGTAGCTACCTGCAGGACATTTGACTGGGAGCTTAAGGTGTATACAGCTTATTTTTTTAAGCAGGAAACGCCAATTGTAAGGAGCGTGATCCCAAACTAAGCCCTAGGCTTCTTAATACAGTTAGTAAAATGCAGAAAATGGCAGTAGAGTACTTACCACACAGCAATCGCTATCTGTAATAAGCAGGGACATGGAACAAGCTCTAAGCTTCACAGTAGTGTGTTAGTCATACAGCAAGCGTTAAATGTAAGGTATAAAAGACGTGACTGTTCCTAGTGTCTCAATAGAACTTACTTGGTGCCTAGAAACTGTGACATAACTAAATGAAATAATTCAAGGTGTTATTACACTTTCTTAATACAGTTAGTAAAATGCAGAAAATGGCAGTAGAGTACTTACCACACAGCAATCGCTATCTGTAATAAGCAGGGACACGGAACAAGCTCTAAGCTTCACAGTAGTGTGTTAGTCATACAGCAAGCGTTAAATGTAAGGTATAAAAGACGTGACTGTTCCTAGTGTCTCAATAGAACTTACTTGGTGCCTAGAAACTGTGACATAACTAAATGAAATAATTCAAGGTGTTACTACACTTTCTACCAGTTTGAATACCTAGCCCTAGGCTATAAACTGTATTGCCTTGTCTGTATTTAAGTGCTACTGTACATGATATTTGCTAGATAAAGATGGACTAGCTCTTTCAGTACAAAGGCAATTTTCAGTTGGTGTTAACGCTAGTTATTGTTTCAGTTGGTGTTAACGCTAGTTATTGTTTCAGTTGGTGTTAACGCTAGCTATTGCTTCAGTTGGTGTTAACGCTAGCTATTGCTTCAGTTGGTGTTACCGCTAGTTATTGCTTTTTATCTCACTGGTAACTGTGCTTTTCATCTTACCTATTTTATCACTTTGCTACTCTCTCCCTTTATGAAGCTAGCGACCCTACCTGCCTTAAGGATACTAAAGCTGAGGAACTGCCCTGCATCTTTAAACCAACCCAAATCCTGCCATCCTCACCCTAAGCTAAGGAACGGAATCTTTCTTGCCCTGTGCAAAAGCCCCTCAAGGACAATATAAAAGGAGAAAGTATGTCTAGTACAACTTCTGTCTATTGCAATACCACTGCATAAGTAGCTGTTAGGCACTCAGCTAGGGCGGCCAGCAGCCAAACCCTTTCTTCTCCTGCTTACTAGCATAACATTCCCCCTGTACCCTTTAGAACTCACTTATTCCCCTCCCTCCTCATATTTCTAGCCCTGCTGCCCCTTATTGATACTCTATCATTGCTATACAACCTTTAGCCAATAGGTGGCACCTGTTTTTCCTCCTAATATTTTCCCTCTATCTCTAAACTTAACTCGCAGGTACACAGTATTCACAACTTGTTGAATACAGTTCCACTCTACCCTTCTGTCCTCTTACTCTATTCTGCCCACTATCCCTAATCTCTAGCCTCCTACCCCTCACCCTCTCTACCCAAACTTACCTTAGCAATCAGCTTCCCAGTGATTGTACTCCTAGGATTCACTCCTACAGTGGCTCTACCTGCTCTGTTCGCCCTGTGGGCTCACTCCGCTCCCCTACCCTGCCCCTAATTTCCACCTGCCCCCGGTGTGTCTACATTTATACATTCTAACCACACACCCTCCTCCAATTAACCAACCCCATACTCAAAACCTGGTAATTGGTTAATCCCACCTCGCCCTCAACTTCTACCTAATCAACACAACTGAATACATCCCTGAACACTACACAACTACAACGCCCCCCATTACTGCTCTAAAGCACCTAAAACCCATACCACTACTCTTACTCCTTCCTATCCTAACTGTTGTTGTGTCTTTCGGCTTTTCCCGGTTAGGGGTCGCCACAGCAGAACTCCGGTCCGCTAATGATTGGCAGTAGATTTTTACATGCCGAGTTGCCGGCCCTGATGTACAACCTTCAATGAAGGTACGCCCATTCATGCATGTCTCCACACAGAAGATGCTCTAGCTGTGAACCGAACTGGACAATGTCTTACTGTGCGGCGACAATGCTACCGCAGCACCACCACCGCAGTAGCTCCTTCCTATCCTAACTGTACCTTACCTAATTACCTTCTACGAGCACCTTAATTCCCTAGACTTTAGCAACCCCAGAAAGCAAACTGCCACAACTCTAATAATCCCACATAGCCAAAACAATACATCCTGTACACCAAAGTACTCATCAGCCAAATTTCATAGACTTACCCACATCACATACTACAGCTCTAGAGCCAGAAAATCTCAAAGTCTAACATGTAAACTTTTAAAACTCATTCTACAAACATAAGTACAATCCCTAATAGATGGGGACATTCATCCTAATCCTGGCCCAAACTTCACCCCTGCCACAGAGCCCAACTGCCCAACTTCTAGCTATACAAACTTGACTACAAGACCTCACAACTCTCTCCTGATAGCCCATCTCAATATTCAAAGTATAAATAACAAAGTTGCCCCCCTGTATGCCCTCATGGATGTACATTCATTTGACATCCTCTGCCTCACTGAAACATGGCTCAAGCCATCAATACAAGACAGTGAGGTTATTTCTCCCGGTTATAGTATACTACGACTAGACTGAAATACTAATAAAGGAGGTGGTGTAGCCATTCTATATAAAACTGGACTACAGATAACCTCAATAGACTCAGAACCTCCCTTAACTAGTAATGCAGAGGTACTTATTTCCAAGATTCAACTCAACAAATGGAAATCTATATATATTATCTGTATCTAGCTCCCTCCAGGCAACAATATCAGCACCTTAGAGGCTATCCTAAGCTGGCTATCCTCCACCTACCCACAAGAAACAATAGTACTTGGTGACCTTAACATAAACTGGAGGTGCTGTACATCTGAGCAGCCTTCTACCCACATCACCCTACATGTTTTTTCTCAAACCATTACATCTCCCACTAGATTTAATAAACTTAACAACAATGACAGCACACTAGACTGGATCCTTACAAATAGTAATCAACAATCATACAAAGTAGGGACCCTCCTTGAAGACCTAAGCGACTACTCACTCACATTCCTAATCAGGTATAAGAGTGAAATTCCAAACACAACCATTTATAAGAGTATAAGGTCTAACAAAAATGTTAACCTTGACAGCTTTCAACAAGAATTCATAGCTTGTGACTGGTCACCCCTGAAACGCCTACCATTAGAAGAAGCAGTCAAATACTTTAATTCCCAATTCTTAACCATACTTACTGGTCACCCCTGAAACGCCTACCGTTAGAGGAAGCAGTCAAATACTTTAATTCCCGATTCTTAACCATAATTACTGGTCACCCCTGAAACGCCTACCATTAGAAGAAGCAGTCAAATACTTTAATTCCAAATCCTTAACCATACTTACTGGTCACCCCTGAAATGCCTACCGTTAGAGGAAGCAGTCAAATACTTTAATTCCAAATCCTTAACCGTACTTACTGGTCACCCCTGAAACGCCTACCGTTAGAGGAAGCAGTCAAATACTTTAATTCCAAATCCTTAACCATACTTACTGGTCACCCCTGAAACACCTACCATTAGAAGAAGCAGTCAAATACTTTAATTCCCGATTCTTAACCAAACTTGATTATCATGGCCCCAGCTCGTACAATCAGATGTAGATCAAACCAAGCCCCATGGCTTTCCAAAACTACCAAACAAAAAATCCTCCAAAGAAACAAACTCCGGATCACCTGACTGACTACTAAATGCCCCACAGATCAATTAAAGTATAGACAATTAAGAAACAAAACCAAAAAAGCCATTCTATCTGATAAAATAAACTTTTACTGTCACCTACAACAAACCCACCAAATTAAACCTCAAAAATTCTGGGCTGGCATCAACAAACTGATAAACCCAGGTCGCTCAGTCACACCCAACCCCTCAGGCTCTGAACACAATAGCCTCAACCAAATTTCCAATTCTTTCAATACTTTTTTTACAGAGACCATTCAATCTCTGGCCAATCAGCTATCCCCTGACACAACATCTTCTTCCTCCCATAACACTAACAATCCACCACTATTTCAATTTCACCCTGTTCCTACATCCCTTGTCCGCACCCTAATACAAAAACTTAAACCCACCACTCTCGCTGCAGACCTCCTACCTGCAGAATATCTACAAAAAGCTGCTAAAGCCATAGCCTACCCCATAACTATCCTTATCAACAGAACTATCTCTGAGGGAACCATCCCATCACTCTGGAAAATATCACATATTATCCCCCTGCACAAAGGTGGTAACTCCATTGATTTATCTAACTACAGGCCCGTAGCCATATTATCCCCTCTGGCAAAAATCATGGAGAGGTGCATTCATAAGCAGCTGTTAAACCACTTACTAGATAACAACTTGCTAGCTATCTGTCAACATAGTTTCAGACCATTTCACAGCACCACCTCTGCTCTCTTATCCTTCACCGACTGTATCAATAAAAATCATAATAATGATCTATCCTCAGCTCTCTTTATTGATCTGTCAAAAGCTTTTGACATGGTCAACTACCAGCTACTCATAAACTTACTCAAAAAGTTGTCACTAGCTCCTTCTGCTATACAGTGGTTTCAATCCTACCTAAAAAACAGGCAACAAGCCATACTATGGCAGAATAGCCTGTCTTCCCACCTCCCAATTACCCTCGGAGTCCCTCAAGGCTCCATACTTGGTCCTCTCCTCTTCTCTATCTTCACAAACGACCTACACTCTGTAATACCTCAAGCCACTTGTATTCAGTATGCAGATGATTCCACATTAATATGCTCAGCCGATTCACCATCACATCTACAGTCTCTTACCCAAAACGTGTTTAGCATAGTTGAGAAATGGCTCCTTGATCGATGTCTTATTCTAAATCCAAAAAAAAAACAAAAATGCTATTATTCACACCCACACATAGAACCTCCCTACTTAACTTTAATGTTACATCAACTAATGGTACCATTATATCTCCTGATCCTACCAGAAAACTTCTTGGGGTACTAATTGATAATAACCTCTCCTTTGAGCCCCATATTAACAACACTATAAAAACAGTTAACAAAAAACTAGGATCCCTCTATAGAATCATACCCTTTCTGACCCCTATAGCCAGGACCACTCTTGCCCGTACCCATTTAATCTCAACCCTTACATATGCATCCTCTATCTATACCAAACTATGTAAAAGCAATATGGACAAGCTTTCCATCTCCTACAGTAATATTGCAAGATTTGCAACTGGGTCAGTCTACAGAACCCATCACTGCAACAATCTTAAACAACTAGGCTGGTTAGAACTGTCAAATCTAATTTTACTGAACCAACTCACAGTGGCCCAAAAGATACTGTACCAACCTTCAAATACTCCAATACTCACTAACCTAATCTCCCCCTACAGTAACCTAAAGTCCCTGCGCTCATCAAACAAATTACTAGTTCAAATAAATAAAACCAACAATCTGGCCAGCGACTCTCTGTTCCCTAACACAGTAGGAAAAACCTGGAACACCCTCCCTGATCACCTAACCTCCATATCCTCAGCTCCCTTATTTAAAACCAAACTTAAAACATATCTTAAATCTCACTGGTTATGCCCCTGTGCTAATCCAGACTAACTACTATATTTGCATCCTGACATTTCTCTACATACCAGCATAAGCTAGCTAATCCTATAATAACAATACTGTGCATGTCACTATACTTACTAATAGTGTTCTATTTTAAATAACTATTGTATACTAGCAAACAACATATTTGTGACTTTATTGCTCAATAGTGTACTTTTAGCTTACATAGTTTACTAGCAAATAATGTGTGTGTGACTTTATTGCTCAATTAGTGTGCTTTTTGCTTATATTGTTTTAAACATTTACTGTTTACTGTACTATTAATATTGTCCTACATTTTTAGTCATCTTTGTACCTACATCCTTAGCTCTCTTTTATTAGGAATCATGATACTCATATGTCAAAAGGAAAGTAACTGTATAATAGACAAAAAATTACAATGTAACTATGTCTTGTATATACTATTCTGAAGTGAGGAGCTTTTCTCCCCGGGTCTCCACTGAAAATGGACATATATCCAGTTGGACCAGCCCGGTCAACAAATGTAAAATAAAATAATAAAATAAATAAATAAATAAGTTCATTACATAATTCTTGGGCTTTTCCCTTTTCTTCATATTTGTGTGACCATGGAATTGGTATGTTTAATTTCTAGGGGTGTGGGGACAGACCCCCCCATGTTGGAGGTTGTGGGGAGCAAAGTCCCCATATAAAAGTTATTTTTTATAATCACAAATGTAATCTATTGGTTTACATTTGTGATTAGTTTTTTTAATTAATTTTAGCTGTGATTAATTTTAATTCTCAATGAAGTTGTTCAAAGTTTTGTGTTTTGATCAAAGTCACCAGTGATTATTCATTATAAACTCATATATATGTATGTATACATAAACATGCAGACATAATTGCAGTCTGTAACAGAGAATGTTCATAAGAAAGAATGCTCTTACAGGCTTATTTTTCAGCCAAGCTCACAGAACAGTGCGGTCTGGGAATTTGCCCTTACCACACTGTTGTGTGATCTCAGAGTTGATATTGTGACACTAGGGGAAGGCTAGTGAAGATAGGTGAAGATTACCAGCCTAGCCAGATAGAATTTTATAGATAATTCTGTCATTTGTAAATATTAATGTAAGCCACAGGCTTGTTGTCTTAAATGGAAAACATGCTGTACAAAAATGTAACAACAGTGCACTATGCTGACCAAGTAAAGCATGCTGTGACCCTTTGATCTAAAGTTGGCTCTGGCCTGTCTAGATGAAGGAATTCTTGCTATTGTTTTAAGGCCAAAGTTAATAGCCAGAATTTGCATGCATAAATGTCCTTTACTGCTCTGGTTTCTGCCCAGAGATAAAGAATGTAAATGTAGTTTCTGTTAGCCTGGGAACCCAAGGAAGTGTGAAGAATGATATAATGTGAACCAGGAATGTGATTTTAAAAACAGAGAGAATCGGAGAGCATTAAGCATTTTTGTCTTGACCATCCAACTCATCAGCACTATCTTGCTCTATATGTAAGTGTATCTTAGACTTGTGTTTTCTCTTAGAAATAGATAGAAACTAGAAAGATTAGACTAACCCCAGGATTCATAAAGCTTGCGCCAGGTGAAGGCATAGCATCGGTATTCCAACACCAAATATGGCTGCCGAGCAATCCAGGTATAAGCTGTTCCCATGTGCATTACCTGCATATGCTACGCCCGCACAACTCCTGGGCCCTGTATGCTAATTACCCCATGTGCAGAAGTGTAGCATGCAAATGAAGATATGTAGCGATCCAGGACGTGGTGCAGGCATAGTGTAAGCATGCAGAAATGTAAACCGTAGACAATAGTTTACATTTTTGCAAACATAAAATCAGAGCCATGACAGCCGACCAAACACATGCACTATATTGTTAATATATGCCAATGGTTAAATATATAGCCATTGGCATAAAAAAATGTACAAAATATAAAATTAACATTTAATATATATAGTCACACTATCGCGATGTGGAACCGCAGGGCTGTGGCGCGCAAAGGGAATCGCAAGGAAAATATAAAAATATAGAATAAAACTGCAGTGTGACACATATCATGATTTCCCCATAATAGTCAATGGCAGGCATGCTACACCATACTATGGCACAAGGGTTGCTAAGGGGCTGTGACAGTGTTATGCGCGGTAGCTAGAAATTAGTAGGCAATGCCATGCAAATGAGAGCAGTAATAGTGAATCACAGATTCCCTGCAGGTGTAAGGATGCACCTCACAGCATAGCTTTATAACACCGAGGTGTGCCCTTGAGATAAAGATGACATCAAGAGAGGAGTGTGTCGTCATTGCTGTAAGCACATTGGAGCATTAATAAACCGGTTTGCCCCTAGCTAGGCAAAGCTGCAGGATAAGGGTGTGTTGAACTGGCCATAGCCTTGCTTAGCTGAGAGTACACAAGGTAACTGACTATGCATGTGAATGGAGATGAAAACACGAGTAAACTCGGTAAATGGGTATGCTCAGCGCGCACTGCAGTTGAAACAGGAAGGAAATAGGAAAGAAATATGGAAATGCTGCAGCAGGGAAATTGGAGTGCAAATGACTAATTAACACCTAGGAGCCTACAGTGGGCCATTGACAACAGCTAACAAGGCTGCAAGCAGCTACCTGCAGAACAGGAAAGGGGAGGGGCTGTACTGCAAAGAAAACAGTAAAGTGTCAAAGCAGAACAAAGCCAACTTGCAGTATATCAACTAAAAGACACATATTCCCATGACTGGGTAGGGATAGTACAAAACAAGAAAGATGGCAGGTGGATGCATGCCTAATAATGGGAGGGGATCCAGGTTTAAAAGTGAAGTAAAGGATAACAGATTAATCAAGGCAGGCAAGCATAACTCCACACTTGCAGTACTCATTGTAAAACTCATAATTAAGATACTCTGTATCTGGAATAGCTCATACACACACAATGACATCAGCAGCATCCATAGCACAATACTATAAAGTGTAAAAGCACCTCACACACATTTGTGTATTCCCATACACTCTGCACCAGTGGTGTATACAGACAGGGAACTTTTAATATGTACATGTTAGGGGCTGCCATAGCTTTGATCCACCAGTATGTGTTAGAGACGGAAGGTGGTGTGGAGGATGATGCACATGACCACCGCAGGCACCAGAGGAGGAGGAGAGTGTTCAGACCCAGGGTAACCTACCAAGAGCTACATGATCTGGAGATAGTAGAGCATTACAGGGTGGACAGGGACACCCTACAGCAACTTGTGGAGCTATGTCAGCCACGCCTCAAAACAAAACCCATCCCAGTGGATATGAAGGTATGTGTATGCCTGAGAACACTAGCTACAGGTACCTTTCAAAGGCCAACTGGGGATATCATGGGTATCTCATAGGCATCAGCATCCAGGGTACTACACCAGTTCCTGGATGCCATGTTACCACATGCCAATGAGCACATATACTTCCCCCCAATGCAGGAGGAGTTGGCCAGCAATATGCATCTTTCACCATGTGGCAGAATACCCTGAGGTACTGGGTGCACTAGACTGCACACACATACACATCAAGTCACCACCCAGTGACCAGGGTAGGCATTACATAAACCGCAAGGGATACCCCTCCATCAACTGCCAGGTCATGTGCAATGCCCAAGGCATTATCATGGATGTGTGTGCTGGCAGCCCTGGAAGCTATCACGACTCCCACATCTGGCATGCCTCACAGCTGTATCAGGTATTTGCCAGTGGGGGACATCCCAAATGGCCACCTGGTGGGGGATGCTGTCTATGCACTGAAACCATGGATGATGACTCCCATCACAAATGCACAAACACCCATGCAGGAATGCCATAATGAGGCACATGCACAAATCAGGATCATCATAGAGCATGTGTTTGGGATGCTGAAATCACAGTTCCGTTGCCTGGAGATATCTGGTGGAGCCTTGCAGTACTCTCCAGGCACGTGTGCCAACATCTTCATAGTATGTGCCATGCTACACAATATGATTCTGTAGAAACAGCTGCAGCAGGGACAGAATGGTGAAGGCCCTCACAGCCCACCACCATTGCCAAGGGCCCCATAGGCACAGAGGTATTCAGACCATGAACACCCTGAGCCAGCCCCAGTAGGCAGATGGAGGCATGCCCAGTATGCCCATGCCTTGGCAAGGAGGGAACGTATAGCACACACACTGACAGTGTAGGCACCTAGGTACTGACACCTTTCTCCACCTGTACACACAGTAAAAATGGATGGCACACACACAAGACTACCTGTAAATTGTCATGTATAGGCAGTCTACTGTGTGCATCCAACATAGGCAGCCCTCAACTATTGCACACACAACTGCCACTGGCACAAGGTAAGTCAACACCTGAACAGTAAATTAAGCTATCAGCATGTGCTGATACTGTATGTATAGGTTCATAGGTAAGTACTTGGCCAACTGCCAGAGGCCATTCATAAGCCTAGCCAAAATGTGTCAGCTTTTGCCACCCCATTGATTGATTAACTGTCCCTCTGTGGAGCAGAGCCAATGGCGGGATCCCTGGGGTGTATCTACTGTTCCCCATCCACTCTTCAAGGTTTCTCTTGAAGAGTGTTAGTGAGGGGCTCTGTATAATGTAGTTAGGGATGTTGTTCCAAAGTATGGGGAGTGTCTGTGACAGGAATCCATCCCTCCAGCATCTTCCAGTTATTGTTGTGGCAAGGTTCAGCTCATTACAGTGTGTGGCTCACTGTGAAATGGATTCCCATAGGTGGAGCATATCCATTAAGCCTGAGTTTGACATGGCTGTGTTGGCCAGCAGAGATCATCTCTGGGTAAACGAGATGCCACTGAGTAAAGCAGGAGTTTATTCAGTCTGGCTGCATAGGGCATATGTTTGAGGCCAGTAATCCCCTTGGTGAGGTACACTCGTGACCTTCCAGCTGTTGGAAGTGTCTTCTGAGGTACATCCAAAATGGGTTATTATACCCTATGATGGGACTGATGAGTGATGAGTAAAGGGGCACTATAACCCCAGTATGTCTAGATGGGAATCCTTTAGTAATCAGATGGCCTACATAGAAGGATGTCCTAACTACTTTGGAGATATGATTGTCAAAGGAGAGATCACTATCTACCTTAGTCCCCAGATACCCCATTATCTCGTCTGTATTAAATTGGCTGCCACTTATGTGTTAATATGTGGGTGCTTAATATTCCACAATGGAATGACCATGCAGTTAGTGGCACTTCGCTGGAGGCCATGACTTTGACACCCTGTGTCAGTCTCTGTGAGGCCCCTTGAGGGATGTCTGTGTCAGCTGGACTATCAGTCATGGCTCCCAGTTCGCAGTCATTGCCAAACATGGTCTGCCGTAGTCCACCTGTATTTGCCTGTACTTCTGAGAAGTATATGCCAAACAGTAGGGCTCCCAGGACTGTGTGGGACAAAAGTCATGACTGGTCAAGAGTTGGACCTGGAGACCACTAGTCATACCATGTGGGTTCTGTGTGTAAGTCCGTTGGCAACCCAACCTATGATGTATGGGTGTATTTACAGGCTGGTGTGTTTATCAATAATACCTGAGTGGAGCATGGTGTCAAAAGCCTTGGTGAGGTCCACGTAGTATGTGTGAACCACCTCTCCCCTCATCTAACATCTTGGTGACTGTATGTAAGACATCAAATAGGTTCAGTAGGCATGAACTGCACTCAACCAAGCTGACCTGGGTTGGGTCACATGTTTGGAGGTTACCAATGTCTTTGCTAATGAGTGCCATGAGGATGTGCTCCATACCATTGCAGACCAGGCTAGTCAGGCTTATGGGGTGGTAGTTACCATGGTCAGTTGTGATTCCACCTTGGTGGAGTGGAATAACTGTTGACACATGCCATTGTATGGGCATGTAGCCTGTGGAGAGGCTGAGGTTGAAAAGCTTAATTAAGTGGGGGGGGGGGGTCAGTTTGTTTTGTACTGTTTGCAAGATGCAGTCTGGAACAACATCTGCCTCCACTGATGCTGTGTTCTGCTGTTAGAAAGGGCCATTTCCACCTGTGTGTCTCTGATGTGTGAGATACTGTACCTTTTGGGTAGTGTTGTGGGCTCTTTAGGGGTGAAGTATGCACTGAATGTATCTGCAAGGATGTTGGTGATATCAGTAGGGTCAACATATTTTGTGCTATATTTCACTGGCATAGTGCAAATCTGTGTGTCACCACTTAGATCCTTGACATAGCCAAAGAAGGCTTTGTGGTTATCTTTCAAATCCTTGCACATGTTCCTGTTGATGTTAGCCTTGGATGATTTCATGAGGGACCCTACGTATCATACTAATAGTGGTCACAGATGTCTGCCCTTTGTGGGATTTGCTGTTTCTCTGGAACACTGTCCTACTTCTGTAGTACAGCCTGTTTATTGCAGAGGTCCAGCAGACTGGTGTCCTTGTCTAGGAGGAGTGAGTCTTGGTTTACCAGTGATGGCATAATCCATACATCCATGTAGGTGTTTATAGATTACAATTGTAAATCTGTCTGTATCTTAAGCAGTGTTTCCCCTTAGCTTGGGGGCTGTGAAACCCCCCACTCCTGTCTCTAGTAGTGTAAATTTAGCTGTAGGAAAGGTATACACTGTGGTTTACATGGGAGGGGAAGATGTTTGGGTGTGGAAACAATTAATAGTTCATGGTCAGATCTAACCAGTGACCGGTTAACTTCTGCTGTGGTGCACCTGTTGCCCATGTTGGTGATGACCACTTCTAGTATGTTTCCACCCCTCGTTAAAGAGGTTACCACCTGATACAGGGCATATGAGGTGATAAACTCTAGGAAGCGTTGGTCCTGGAAGTGAGTACTTGAGTAAGTTTCCAAGTTAATGGTAGGGTAGTTGACATCGACCAATGACAGGATGTGCAGTAGGACTGTCATGTTCTCCACTGTCTTCAGGTAGGTGGAGTGGTGGTCCTGGGTCATGGAGGGTGATCTGTAGTAGCCCACAGGTTACATTTCAGTTGTGGCTGATGTTAGCTGCACATGGATGATCTCAGAGGTATCATGCAGCCCCACTAACCTGGAGGTGAAGGTATCCCTGATGAATATGAATACACCCCCTCCATGTCTGTGTCAGTCCATGTTCTGTGGCCGAAATGTGTGGTATGGGTTGTAGTCTGGTAGTGTTGGAGTACTCTCAGGAGCCTTAATACAGGTCTCAGTTACTGCACAGATGTTGACGTTGTCCATCCTGAGGAGTGCTGTGAGTGCATACATGTTGTGATCACAACCCCTGGTGTTGAGTAGCATAACCCTCATTGATTCTGCTATTGTGCTGTTTACGGAGCTGGTATTCACCTTTGATACTCTCCTAAAAATGGCACCATGGGGGCACCAATAGCCTTGGCCAGTATTCCAAAGCCTAAGGCTGACACATAAGCCGGTATGGTATTGTTGCATGCATGTTTCCCATCTGTGCTTGCTTCTCATCTTTCCTGTAGGTAACCTACTGGTAAGCAATAGAAAACCTTAAAGTTATACAAGTCTTCTAGCTTCCAAGATAGGCTTTTGGAGTGATTAAGTATCAGTGTTCTGTATGTTCTTGCTGTACTTAACTGTTTCCTGACTACATGGTGATTTCTCACTGTATATTGTGATCTGAAAGTCTGTTTATTCACATATTATGGCTGTGATGGCCTGCACTTTAGAGGTTCACAGATAGCCTACTACCTATCTGCCCAATGGCAATTAGAAGCATAGCTGCAGTGTGTTGGCTTTCTCCGCACCACTGATGAACTAACTGAGCCTCTGTCAAGCATAGCCAATGAAGCAATTCCAGGCAGAATTGCCGGAAGCTGTTGAAGACTGGGGTGGTGGAGGGTGATAGGGGCACTTAGTGATCTAAAGAGGGCATATTAATGTGACAATTCAACACCATTCAATTTCCCCAACAGATCTTGCAGCTATCAAACTGGATTTGCTCCCCCACCTCCTGGCTGTATGGTTCTGGGACACATGATCCCAGGGGTGTATATTCTGTTACCCATTCGCACAACAAGGTTTCCCTTGAAGTGTGTCAGTGAGGGGCTATGCCTAATATAGTTAGGAATGTAATTTATTGTCTCACATTACATTTGTTATATGTTGTTATTTCAAGAGTAAGTGAAGCTCAGTGGGTTTGGGTGCCTCCGCCCTTTGCTTAGCCTGGCTTACACATAGAAGTCATCTAAATAGGAAATAGGCAGAAGCAACATTAATGTCAATAGTGTAATGGTTACAGCATCTGCATAGTATCTGTACATTCGCAGTCCCAATCCCAATAAAGTCAGGGATGTCTATCATGTTAAAAAGTATACCTTAACCACAGCTTGCATATATAGGAAGTAATCGTCTGTATAATAAACATTCAAAACACCCATGTAAACCCATGGGTGCTGGAGAGTACAGTCAACAGAGAATGTAATGTTATGTCAGCACATAGTGAGATGTTACTTCACTGACATGTATATATCCTGAGTAGTTAGCGGATGTGGCCATGTTTGCGCGAACAGGTTATACGTTACAAAGTTTGTTTAACTGTGTTTAACAGCTGCTATAATGTCATACAAACACTTTTAAACATGCTTACCACTGCTTAAATGAGCTTTATTCTGGAGTAAAACACATTATAAAGCATCGCAGGTGTTGAACCCTGGACCATGCACACTATAGTCATGGGATTTACCACTAAGCCATCTGAGGTGTATACATGTTTCATAGTCTTTAGACTACACCTTATACCATATGCATTCCACAGATGAAAGGCCAGCATTATAGTAGACCTGTTAGGAATACCTGGCAAAAGTAATGCCAGCATTACAGCTGACCTGTGAGGAATACCTGGCAGAAGTAAGGCCAGCATTACAGGTGACCTGTTAGGAATACCTGGCAGAAGTAAGGCCAGCATTACAGGTGACCTGTTAGGAATACCTGGCAAAAGTAAGGCCAGCATTGCAGCTGACCAGTTAGGAATACCTGGCAGGCATAAGGCCAGTATTACAGCTGACCTGTTAGGAATACCTGGCAGAAGTAAGGCCAGCATTACAGCTGACCTGTTAGGAATACCTGGCAGAAGTAAGGCCAGCATTACAGCTGACCTGTGAGGAATACCTGGCAGAAGTAAGGCCAGCATTACAGCTGACCTGTTAGGAATACCTGGCAGAAGTAAGGCCAGCATTACAGCTGACCTGTTAGGAATACCTGGCAGAAGTAAGGCCAGCATTACAGCTGACCTGTTAGGAATACCTGGCAGAAGTAAGGCCAGCATTACAGCTGACCTGTTAGGAATACCTGGCAGAAGTAAGGCCAGCATTACAGCTGACCTGTTAGGAATACCTGGCAGAAGTAAGGCCAGCATTACAGGTGACCTGTTAGGAATACCTGGCAGAAGTAAGGCCAGCATTACAGCTGACCTGTTAGGAATACCTGGCAGAAGTAAGGCAAGCATTACAGTTGACCTGTTAGGAATACCTGGCAGAAGTAAGGCCAGCATTACAGATGACCTGTTAGGAATACCTGGCAGAAGTAAGGCCAGCATTACAGCTGACCTGTTAGGAATACCTGGCAGAAGTAAGGCCAGCATTGCAGCTGACCTGTTAGGAATACCTGGCAGAAGTAAGGCCAGCATTACAGCTGACCTGTTAGGAATACCTGGCAGAAGTAAGGCCAGCATTACAGCTGACCTGTTAGGAATACCTGGCAGAAGTAAGGCCAGCATTACAGGTGACCTGTTAGGAATACCTGGCAGAAGTAAGGCCAGCATTACAGCTGACCTGTTAGGAATACCTGGCAGAAGTAAGGCCAGCATTACAGCTGACCTGTTAGGAATACCTGGCAGAAGTAAGGCCAGCATTACAGCTGACCTGTTAGGAATACCTAGCAGAAGTAAGGCCAGCATTGCAGCTGACCTGTTAGGAATACCTGGCAGAAGTATGGCCAGCATCACAGCTGACCTGTTAGGAATACCTGGCAGAAGTAAGGCCAGTATTGCAGCTAACCTGTTAGGAATCCCTGGCAGAAGTAAGGCCAGCATTACAGCTGACCTGTTAGGAATACCTGGCAGAAGTAAGGCCAGCATTACAGATGAACTGTTAGGAATACCTGGCAGAAATAAGGCCAGCATTATGGCTGACCTGTTAGGAATACCTGGCAGAAGTAAGGCCAGCATTGCAGCTGACCTGTTAGGAATACCTGGCAGAAGTAAGGCCAGCATTACAGCTGACCTGTTAGGAATACCTGGCAGAAGTAAGGCCAGCATTACAGCTGACCTGTTAGGAATACCTGGCAGAAGTAAGGCCAGCATTACAGCTGACCTGTTAGGAATACCTGGCAGAAGTAAGGCCAGCATTACAGCTGACCTGTTAGGAATACCTGGCAGAAGTAAGGTCAGCATTACAGCTGACCTGTTAGGAATACCTGGCAGAAGTAAGGCCAGCATTACAGCTGACCTGTTAGGAATACCTGGCAGAAGTAAGGCCAGCATTACAGGTGACCTGTTAGGAATACCTGGCAGAAGTAAGGCCAGCATTACAGCTGACCTGTTAGGAATACCTGGCAGAAGTAAGGCCAGCATTACAGCTGACCTGTTAGGAATACCTGGCAGAAGTAAGGCCAGCATTACAGCTGACCTGTTAGGAATACCTGGCAGAAGTAAGGCCAGCATTACAGCTGACCTGTTAGGAATACCTGGCAGAAGTAAGGCCAGCATTACAGCTGACCTGTTAGGAATACCTGGCAGAAGTAAGGCCAGCATTACAGCTGACCTGTTAGGAATACCTGGCAGAAGTAAGCCCAGCATTACAGCTGACCTGTTAGGAATACCTGTCAGAAGTAAGGCCAGCACTACAGCTAACCTGATAGGAATACTTGTCAGAACTAAGGCCAGCAGTACAGCTGACCTGTTAGGAATACCTGGCAGAAGTAAGGCTAGCATTTCAGCTATCCTGTTAAGAATACATGTCAGAAGTAAGGCCAGCACTACAGCTGACCTGTTAGGAAAACCTGTCAGAAGTAAGGCCAGCATTACAGCTGACCTGTTAGGAATACCTGGCAGAAGTAAGGCCAGCATTACAGCTGACCTGTTAGGAATACCTGGCAGAAGTAAGGCCAGCATTACAGCTGACCTGTTAGGAATACCTGGCAGAAGTAAGGCCAGAATTACAGCTGACCTGTTAGGAATACCTGGCAAAAGTAAGGCCAGCATTACAGATGAACTGTTAGGAATACCTGGCAGAAGTAAGGCCAGCATTACAGCTGACCTGTTAGGAATACCTGGCAGAAGTAAGGCCAGCATTACAGCTGACCTGTTAGGAATACCTGGCAGAAGTAAGGCCAGCATTACAGCTGACCTGTTAGGAATACCTGGCAGAAGTAAGGCCAGCATTACAGCTGACCTGTTAGGAATACCTGGCAGAAGTAAGGCAAGCATTGCAGCTGACCTGTTAGAAATGCCTGGCAGAAGTAAGGCCAGCATTACAGCTGGCCTGTTAGGATAACCTGGCAGAAGTAAGTCCAGCATTACAACTGACCTGTTAGGAATACCTGGCAGAAGTAAGGCCAGCATTACAGCTGACCTGTTAGGAATATATGGCAGAAGTAAGGCCAGCATTACAGCTGATCTGTGAGGAATACCAGTCAGAAGTAAGGTCAGCATTACAGCTGACCTGTTAGGAATACCTGGCAGAAGTAAGGCCAGCATTACAGCTGACCTGTTAGGAATACCTGGCAGAAGTGAGGCCAGCATTACAGCTGACCTGTTCGGAATGCCTACCAGAAGTAAGGCCAGCATTACAGCTGACCTGTTAGCAAACCTGACGCAAGTAAGGCCAGCATTACAGCTGACCTGTTAGGAATACCTGACAGAAGTAAGGCCAGCATTACAGCTGACCTATTAGGAATACCTGGCAGAAGTAAGGCCAGCATTACAGCTGACCTGTTAGGAATACCTGGCAGAAGTAAGGCCAGCATTACAGCTGACCAGTTTGGAATACCTGGCAGAAGTAAGGCCAGCATTACAGCTTACCTGTCAGGAATACCTGGCAGAAGTAAGGCCAGCATTACAGCTGACCTGTTAGGAATACCTGGCAGAAGTAAGGCCAGCATTACAGCTGACCTGTTAGGAATACCTGGCAGAAGTAAGGCTAGCATTACAGCTGTCCTGTTAGGAATACCTGGCAGAAGTAAGGCCAGCAATACAGCTGACCTGAAAGGAATACCTGTCAGAAGTAAGGCCAGCATTACAGTTGACCTGTTAGGAATACCTTCCAGAAGTAAGGCCAGCATTACAGCTGACCTGTTAGGAATACCTGGCAGAAGTAAGGCCAGCATTACAGCTGACCTATTAGGAATACCTGGCAGAAGTAAGGCCAGCATTACAGCTGACCTGTTAGGAATACCTGGCAGAAGTAAGGCCAGCATTACAGCTGACCTGTTAGGAATACCTGGCAGAAGTAAGGCCAGCATTACAGCTGACCTGTTAGGAATACCTGGCAGAGGTAAGGCCAGCATTACAGCTGACCTGTTAGGAATACCTGGCAGAAGTAAGGCCAGCATTGCAGCTGACCTGTTAGGAATACCTGGCAGAAGTAAGGCCAGCATTACAGCTGACCTATTAAGAAAACCTGCCAGAAGTAAGGCCAACATTACTGCTGACCTGTTAGAAATGCCTGGCAGAAGTAAGGCCAGCATTACAGCTGACCAGTTTGGAATACCTGGCAGAAGTAAGGCCAGCATTACAGGTGACCTGTTAGGAATACCTGGCAGAAGTAAGGCCAACATTACTGCTGACCTGTTAGGAATACCTGGCAGAAGTAAGGCCAGCATTACAGCTGACCAGTTTGGAATACCTGGCAGAAGTAAGGCCAGCATTACAGGTGACCTGTTAGGAATACCTGGCAGAATTAAGGCAAGCGTTATAGGTGACCTGTTAGTAATACCTGGCAGAAGTAAGCTCAGCATTACAGCTGGCCTGTTAGGAATACCTGGCAGAAGTAAGGTCAGCATTACAGCTGACCTGTTAGGAATACCTGGCAGAAGTAAGGCCAGCATTACAGGTGACCTGTTAGGAATACCTGGCAGAAGTAAGGCCAGCATTACAGGTGACCTGTTAGGAATACCTGGCAGAAGTATGGCCAGCATTGCAGCTGACCTGTTAGGAATACCGGTCAGAAGTAAGGCCAGCATTGCAGCTGACCTGTTAGGAATCCCTGGCAGAAGTAAGCCCAGCATTACAGCTGACCTGTTAGGAATCCCTGGCAGAAGTAAGCCCAGCATTACAGCTGACCTGTTAGGAATAACTGCTAGAAGTAAGGATAGCATTACAGTTGACCTGTTAGGAATATTTGGCAGAAGTAAGGCCAGCATTGCAGCTGACCTGTTAGGAATACCTGTCAGAAGTAAGGCCAGCATTACAGCTGACCTGTTAGGAATACCTGGCAGAAGTAAGGCCAGCATTACAGCTGACCTGTTAGGAATACCTGGCAGAAGTAAGGCCAGCATTACAGCTGACCTGTTAGGAATACCTGGCAGAAGTAAGGCCAGCATTACAGCTGACCTGTTAGGAATACCTGGCAGAAGTAAGGCCAGCATTACAGCTGGCCTGTTAGGAATACCTGGCAGAAGTAAGGCCAGCATTACAGCTGACCTGTTAGGAATACCTGGCAGAAGTAAGGCCAGCATTACAGCTGACCTGTTAGGAATACCTGGCAGAAGTAAGGCCAGCATTATAGCTGACCTGTTAGGATTACCTTGCAGAAGTAAGGCCAGCATTACAGTTCATCTGTGAGGAATGCCTGGCAGAAGTAAGGTCAGCATTACAGCAGACCTGTTAGGAATACCTAGCAGAAATAAGGTCAGCATTACAGCTTACCTGTTAGGAATACCTGGCAGAAGTAAGGCCAGCATTACAGCTGACCTGTTAGGAATACCTGGCAGAAGTAAGGCCAGCATTACAGCTGACCTGTTAGGAATACCTGGCAGATGTAAGGCCAGCATTACAGCTGACTTGTTAGGATTACCTGACAGAAGTAAGGCCAGCATTACAGCTGACCTGTTAGGAATACCTGTCAGAAGTAAGGCCAGAATTACAGCTGACCTGTTAGGAATACCTGGCAGAAGTAAGGCCAGCATTACAGGTGACCTGTTAGGAATACCTGGCAGAAGTAAGGCCAGCATTACAGCTGACCTGTTAGGAATACCTGGCAGAAGTAAGGCCAGCATTACAGCTGACCTGTTAGGAATACCTGGCAGAAGTAAGGCCAGCATTACAGCTGACCTGTTAGGAATACCTGATGGAAGTAAGGCTAGCATTACAGCTGACCTGTTAGGAATACCTGGCAGAAGTAAGGCCAGTATTATAACTGACCTGTGAGGAATACCAGGCAGAAGTAAGGCCAGCATTACAGCTGACCTGTTAGGAATACCTGGCAGATGTAAGGCCAGCATTACAGCTGACCTGTTAGGATTACCTAACAGAAGTAAGGCCAGCATTACACCTGACCTATTAATAATACCTGGCAAAGGTAAGGCCAGCATTACAGCTGACCTGTTAGGAATACCTGGAAGAAGTAAGGCCAGCATTACAGCTGACCTGTTAGGAATACCTGGCAGAAGTAAGGCCAGCATTACAGCTGACCTGTTAGGAATACCTGGCAGAAGTAAGCCCAGCATTACAGCTGACCTGTTAGGAATACCTGGCAGAAGTAAGGCCAGCATTGCAGCTGACCTGTTAGGAATACCTGGCAGAAGTAAGGCCAGCATTACAGCGGACCTGTTAGGAATGCCTGACAGAAGTATGGCCAGCATTACAGCTGACCTGTTAAGAATACCTGCCAGACGTAAGGCCAGCATTACAGCTGACCTGTTAGGAATACCTGGCAGAAGTAAGGACAGAATTACTGCTGACCTGTTAGGAATACCTGGTAGAAGTAAGGCCAGCATTGCAGCTGACCTGTTAGGAATACCTGGCAGAAGTAAGGCCAGCATTACAGCTGTCCTGTTAGGAATACCTGGCAGAAGTAAGGCCAGCATTACAGCTGACCTGTTAGGAATACCTGGCAGAAGTAAGGCCAGCATTACAGCTGACCTGTTAGGAATACCTGGCAGAAGTAAGGCCAGCATTACAGCTGACCTGTTAGGAATACCTGGAAGAAGTAAGTCCAGCATTACAGCTGACCTGTTAGGAATACCTGGCAGAAGTAAGGCCAGCATTACAGCTGACCTGTTAGGAATACCTGGCAGAAGTAAGGCCAGCATTACAGCTGACCTGTTAGGAATACCTGGCAGAAGTAAGGCCAGCATTGCAGCTGACCTGTTAGGAATACCTGGCAGAAGTAAGGCCAGCATTGCAGCTAACCTGTTAGGAATCCCTGGCAGAAGTAAGCCTAGCATTACAGCTGACCAGTTTGGAATACCTGGCAGAAGTAAGGCCAGCATTATAGGTGACCTGTTAGGAATACCTGGTAAAAGTAAGGCCAGCATTACAGCTGACCTGTTAGGAATACCTGGCAGAAGTAAGGCCAGCATTACAGCTGACCTGTGAGGAATACCTGGCAGAAGTAAGGCCAGCATTACAGCTGACCTGTTAGGAATACCTGGCAGAAGTAAGGCCAGCATTACAGCTGACCTGTTAGGAATACCTGGCAGAAGTAAGGCCAGAATTACAGCTGACCTGTTAGGAATACCTGGCAGAAGAAAGGCCAGCATTCCAGCTGAACTCTTAGGAATACCTGGCAGAAGTAAGGCCAGCATTGCAGCTGAACTGTTAGGAATACCCGGCAGAAGTAAGGTGAGCTTTACCGATGACCTGTTAGGAATACCTGGCCGAAGTAAGGCCAGCATTACAGCTGACCTGTTAGAAATACCTGGCAGAAGTAAGGCCAGCATTACAGCTGACCTGTTAGGAATACCTGGCAGAAGTAAGGCCAGCATTACAGCTGACCTATTAGGAATACCTGGCAGAAGTAAGGCCAGCATTACAGCTGACCTGTTAGGAATACCTGGCAGAAGTAAGGCCAGCATTACAGCTGACCTGTTAGGAATACCTGGCAGAAGTAAGGCCAGCATTACAGCTGACCTGTTAGGAATACCTGGCAGAAGTAAGGCCAGCATTACAGCTGACCTGTTAGGAATACCTGGAAGAAGTAAGGCCAGCATTACAGCTGACCTGTTAGGAATACCTGGCAGAAGTAAGGCCAGCATTACAGGTGACCTGTTAGGAATACCTGACAGAAGTAAGGCCAGCATTACAGCTGACCTGTTAGGAATACCTGGCAGAAGTAAGGCCAGCATTACAGCTGACCTGTTAGGAATACCTGGCAGAAGTAAGGCCAGCATTACAGCTGACCTGTTAGGAATACCTGGAAGAAGTAAGTCCAGCATTACAGCTGACCTGTTAGGAAGGCCTGACAGAAGTAAGGCCAGCATTGCAGCTGACCTGTTAGGAATACCTGCCAGAAGTAAGGGCAGCATTACAGCTGACCTGTTAAGAATACCTGGCAGAAGTAAGGCCAGCATTACAGCTGACCTGTTAGGAATACCTGACAGAAGTAAGGCCAGCATTACAGCTGACCTGTTAGGAATACCTGGCAGAAGTAAGGCCAGCATTACAGCTGACCTGTTAGGAATACCTGGCAGAAGTAAGGCCAGCATTACAGCTGACCTGTTAGGAATACCTGGCAGAAGTAAGGCCAGCATTACAGCTGACCTGTTAGGAATACCTGCTAGAAGTAAGGACAGCATTACAGCTGACCTGTTAGGAATACCTGGCAGAAGTAAGGCCAGCATTGCAGCTGACCTGTTAGGAATACCTGGCAGAAGTAAGGTCAGCATTACAGCTGACCTGTTAGGAATACCTGGCAGAAGTAAGGCCAGCATTACAGCTGACCTGTTAGGAATCCCTGGCAGAAGTAAGCCCAGCATTACAGCTGACCTGTTAGGAATACCTGCTAGAAGTAAGGCCAGCATTACAGCTGACCTGTTAGGAATACCTGGCAGAAGTAAGGCCAGCATTACAGCTGACCTGTTAGGAATACCTGGCAGAAGTAAGGCCAGCATTACAGCTGACCTGTTAGGAATACCTGGCAGAAGTAAGGCCAGCATTACAGCTGACCTGTTAGGAATACCTGGCAGAAGTAAGGCCAGCATTACAGCTGACCTGTTAGGAATACTTGTCAGAAGTAAGGCTAGCATTCCAGCTGACCTGTTAGGACTACCTGGCAGAAGTAAGGCCAGCATTACAGCTGAACTGTTACGAATACCTGGCAGAAGTAAGGCCAGCATTACAGTTGATCTGTTAGGAATACCTGGCAGAAGTTAGGCCAGCATTACAGCTGACCTGTAAGGAATGCCTGACAGAAGTAAGGCCAGCATTTCACCTGACCTGTTAGGAATACCTGGCAGAAGTAAGGCCAGCATTACAGCTGACCTGTTAGGAATACCTGGCAGAAGTAAGGCCAGCATTACAGCTGACCTGTTAGGAATACCTGGCAGAAGTAAGGCCAGCATTACAGCTGACCAGAGAGGAATACATGGCAGAAGTAAGGCCAGCATTACAGCTGACCTGTTAGTAATACCTGGCAGAAGTAAGGCCAGCATTACAGGTGACCTGTGAGGAATACCTGGCAGAAGTAAGGCCTGCATTACAGCTGACCTGTTAGGAATACCTGGCAGAAGTAAGGCCAGCATTACCTGTTAGGAATACCTGGCAGAAGTAAGGCCAGCATTGCAGCTGTCCTGTTAGGAATATCTGGCAGAAGTAAGGCCAGCATTACAGCTGACCTGTTAGGAATACCTGGCAGAAGTAAGGCCAGCATTACAGCTGACCTGTTAGGAATACCTGGCAGAAGTAAGGCCAGAATTACAGCTGAACTGTTAGGAATACCTGGCAGAAGTAAGGCCAGAATTACAGCTGACCTGTTAGGAATACCTGGCAAAAGAAAGGCCAGCATTCCAGCTGAACTCTTAGGAATACCTGCCAGAAGTAAGGCCAGCATTGCAGCTGACCTGTTAGGAATACCCAGCAGAAGTAAGGCGAGCTTTACCAATGACCTGTTAGGAATACCTGGCCAAAGTAAGGCAAGCATTACAGGTGTCCTGTTAGGAATACCTGGCAGAAGTAAGGCCAGCATTACAGCTGACCTGTTAGGAATACCTGGCAGAAGTAAGGCCAGCATTACAGCTGACCTGTTAGGAATACCTGGCAGAAGTAAGGCCAGCATTGCAGCTGACCTGTTATGAATACCTGGCAGAAGTAAGGCCAGCATTACAGCTGACCTGTTAGGAATACCTGGCAGAAGTAAGGCCAGCATTACAGCTGACCTGTTAGGAATACCTGGCAGAAGTAAGGCCAGCATTACAGCTGACCTGTTAGGAATACCTGGCAGAAGTAAGGCCAGCATTACAGCTGACCTGTTAGGAATACCTGGCAGAAGTAAGGCCAGCATTACAGCTGACCTGTTAGGAATGCCTGACAGAAGTAAGGCCAGCATTACAGCTGACCTGTTAGGAATACCTGGCAGAAGTAAGGCCAGCATTACAGCTGACCTGTTAGGAATACCTGGCAGAAGTAAGGCCAGCATTACAGCTGACCTGTTAGGAATACCTGGCAGAAGTAAGGCCAGCATTACAGCTGACCTGTTAGGAATACCTGGCAGAAGTAAGGCCAGCATTACAGCTGACCTGTTAGGAATACCTGGCAGAAGTAAGGCCAGCATTACAGCTGACCTGTTAGGAATACCTGGCAAAAGTAAGGCCAGCATTACAGGTGACCTGTTAGGAATACCTGGCAGAAGTAAGGCCAGCATTACAGCTGACCTGTTAGGAATACCTGGCAGAAGTAAGGCCAGCATTACAGCTGACCTGTTAGGAATACCTGGCAGAAGTAAGGCCAGCATTAGCATGTGACTGTTAAGAATACCTGCCAGAAGTAAGGCCAGCATTACAGCTGACCTGTTAGGAATACCTGGCAGAAGTAAGGCCAGCATTACAGCTGACCTGTTAGGAATACCTGGCAGAAGTAAGGCCAGCATTACAGCTGACCTATTAGGAATACCTGGCAGAGGTAAGGCCAGCATTACAGCTGACCTGTTAGGAATACCTGGCAGAAGTAAGGCCAGCATTACAGCTGACCTGTTAGGAATACCTGGCAGAAGTAAGGCCAGCATTACAGCTGACCTGTTAGGAATACCTGGCAGAAGTAAGGCCAGCATTACAGCTGACCTGTTAGGAATACCTGGCAGAAGTAAGGCCAGCATTACAGCTGACCTGTTAGGAATACCTGGCAGAAGTAAGGCCAGCATTACAGCTGACCTGTTAGAAATACCTGGCAGAAGTAAGGCCAGCATTACAGCTGACCTGTTAGGAATACCTGGCAGAAGTAAGGCCAGCATTACAGCTGACCTGTTAGGAATACCTGGCAGAAGTAAGGCCAGCATTACAGCTGACCTGTTAGGAATACCTGGTAGAAGTAAGGCCAGCATTATAGCTGACCTGTTAGGAATACCTGGCAGAAGTAAGGCCAACATTACAGCTGACCTGTTAGGAAAACCTGGCAGAAGTAAGGCCAGCATTACAGATGACCTGTTAGGAATACCTGGCAGAAGTGAGGCCAGCATTACAGCTAACCTGTTAGGAATACATGGCAGAAGTAAGGCCAGCACTACAGCTGACCTGTTAGGAATACCTGGCAGAAGTAAGGCCAGCATTACAGATGACCTGTTAGGAATACCTGGCAGAAGTGAGGCCAGCATTACAGCTAACCTGTTAGGAATACATGGCAGAAGTAAGGCCAGCACTACAGCTGACCTGTTAGGAAAATCTGCCAGAAGTAAAGCCAGCAATACAGCTAACCTGTTAGGAATACCTGTCAGAAGTAAGGCCAGCATTACAGCTGACCTATGAGGAATACCTGGCAGAAGTAAGGCCAGCATTACAGCTGACCTGTTAGGAATACCTGGCAGAAGTAAGGCCAGCATTACAGATGACCTGTTAGGAATACCTGGCAGAAGTAAGGCCAGCATTACAGCTGACCTGTTAGGAATACCTGGCAGAAGTAAGGCCAGCATTACAGCTGACCTGTTAGGAATACCTGGCAAAAGAAAGGCCAGCATTCCAGCTGAACTCTTAGGAATACCTGGCAGAAGTAAGGCCAGCATTGCAGCTGACCTGTTAGGAATACCTGTCAGAAGTAAGGGCAGCATTACAGCTGGCCTGTTAAGAATACCTGCCAGAATTAAGGCTAGCATTGCAGCTGACCTGTTGGGAATACCTGGCAGAAGTAAGGCCAGCATTACAGCTGACCTGTTAGGAATACCTGCCAGAAGTAAGGGCAGCATTACAGCTGGCCTGTTAAGAATACCTGCCAGAATTAAGGCTAGCATTGCAGCTGACCTGTTAGGAATACCTGGCAGAAGTAAGGCCAGCATTACAGCTGACCTGTTAGGAATACCTGGCAGAAGTAAGGACTGCATTACAGCAGACCTGTTAGAAATACCTGGCAGAAATAAGGCCAGCATTGCAGATGACCTGTTAGGAATACCTGCCAGAAGTAAGGCCAGCATTACAGCTGACCTGTTAGGAATACATGGCAGAAGTAAGGCAAGCATTACAGGTGACCTGTTAGGAATACCTGGCAGAAGTAAGGCCAGCATTACAGCTATCCTGTTAGGAATACCTGGCAGAAGTAAGCCCAGCATAAGCTGACCTGTTAGGAGTACCTGCTAGAAGTAAGGCAAGCATTACAGCTCACCTGTTGGGAATACCTGGCTGAAGTAAGGCCAGCATTACACCTGACCTGTTAGGATCACCTGGCAGAAGGAAGGCCAGCATAAAGGTGACCTGTTAGGAATACCTGTCAGAAGTAAGGCCAGCATTACAGCTGACCTGTTAGGAATACCTGGCAGAAGTAAGGTCAGCATTATAGCTGACCTGTGAGGAATACCTGGCAGAAGTAAGGCCAGCATTACAGCTGACCTGTTAGGAATACCTGGCAGATGTAAGGCCAGCATTGCAGCTGACCTATTAGGATTACCTGGCAGAAGAAAGGCCAACATTGCAGCTGACCTTTTAGGAATACCTGGCCGAAGTATGGCCAGCATTACAGCTGACCTGTCAGGAATACCTGGCAGAAGTAAGGCCAGCATTACAGCTGACCTGTTAGGAATACCTGGCAGAAGTAAGGCCAGCATTACAGATGACCTGTTAGGAATACCTGGCAGAAGTAAGGCCAGTGTTACAGCGGACCTGTTAGGAATGCCTGACAGAAGTAAGGCCAGCATTACAGCTGACCTGTTAGGAATACCTGGCAGAAGTAAGGCCAGCATTACAGCTGACCTGTTAGGAATACCTGGCAGAAGTAAGGCCAGCATTACAGCTGACCTGTTAGGAATACCTGGCAGAAGTAAGGCCAGCATTACAGCTGACCTGTTAGGAATACCTGGCAGAAGTAAGGCCAGCATTACAGCTGACCTGTTAGGAATACCTGGCAGAAGTAAGGCCAGCATTACAGCTGACCTGTGAGGAATACCTGGCAGAAGTAAGGCCAGCATTACAGCTGACCTGTTAGGAATACCTGGCAGAAGTAAGGCCAGCATTATAGCTGACCTGTTAGGAATACCTGGCAGAAGTAAGGCCAGCATTACAGCTGACCTGTTAGGAAAACCTGGCAGAAGTAAGGCCAGCATTACAGCTGACCTGTAAGGAATATCTGACAGATGTAAGGCCAGCATTACAGTTGACCTGTTAGGAATACCTGGCAGAAGTAAGGCCAGCATTACAGCTGACCTGTTAGGAATACCTGGCAGAAGTAAAGCCAGCATTACAGCTGACCTGTGAGGAATACCTGGCAGAAGTAAGGCCAGCATTACAGGTGACCTGTTAGGAATACCTGGCAAAAGTAAGGCCAGCATTGCAGCTGACCAGTTAGGAATACCTGGCAGGCATAAGGCCAGAATTACAGCTGACCAGTTAGGAATACCTGGCAGGCGAAGGCCAGCATTACAGCTGACCTGTTAAAAATACCTGGCAGATGTAAGGCCAGCATTACAGATTTGCTTGTGTTTCTACCTACTTTATTTTACTTTTGCATCATCTTAAAAGTACTCAATTGTATTTATTACTGCTTGGTGTAACTCATTCTAAGCCTTTTGGTTTAAACACTTGGGCTTCGGACCAATTGTTTTGCACTGAGAGGGTTTGTGGTCTGCACTGTAGTGGCAGAACAGGTAGCTTACATCCTTCTAGGTTGGGAACTGCTGATTGAGGGCTCAGTGTCTGTTATTCTAAAACTGTATTAATTCTGGTTTAAGCACTTGGGCTTTCAGGCCAGTTATTTTACATTAAGAGGGTTCATGGTCTGCACTCTTGTGAGAGGAGAGGCTGGACTCTGCCCTTCTGAGCTGGGAATTTCTGGTTAAAGGCTTATAGTGCATGCATATCTGAACTGCTTCTTACTGAAGTTGGTGTGCCTTGTTTGCTGTGGCATAGACTGGATTCGGGCCTGCTGGATCTAGCTTTGTTTGTGTAACTTGAGCACTAATCCAGGCATTCTCTAAAGTATTCAATTGTATTTATTACTGCTTGGTAGTAATTTGATTAAAGTGTAGCTATCATTCTAAGTCTTTTGGATTAAGCACTTGGGCTTCAGACCAGTTGTTTTACATTAGGAAGGTTTGTGGCATTCACTGTGGTGGCAGGACAGGTAGCTTTCATCCTTCTAAGTTGGGAACTGCTGATTGAGAGCCCAGTGTCTGTTATTCTTAATGTGTATTAGTTCTGGTTTAAGCACTTGGGCTTCAGGCCAGTTATTTTACATTAAGAAGGTTTGTGGTCTGCACTCTTGTGGGAGAAGAGGCTGGACTCTGCCCTTCTGAGCTGGGAATTTCTGGTTAAAGGTTTATAGTGCCTGAATATTTGAACTGTATCTTACTGAAATTGGTACACCTTGTTTGCTGTAGCATAGACTAGATCCAGGCCTGCTGAATCTAGCTTTGTTTATATGCTTGTTGTTTGTTTGCTTATTTCCCTGGAACACTAATTCCACCTAATACGTGGCTTCTCAGCACTTCTGTGGATCACTAGTGACATCTGCATTGCTTACTGTACTTATTTCCTTGTTTCACTTGAAAGAAAGTTGCTGTTTGTCATTTTTGCATTTAAGTTACCTATAACACATTGCACTTAAGTTACCTGGCACTTGCTCACTAAAGCAATTATATAAGTCAGCACTAAAAATTAAAAGCACTACACCCTCACTCTCCACTAGCCCTTGTTTTCAATTATTAAGGAATTCCCAATATTATTCTAGCATGTCCAAAGGTCAGTTGTCAATCTCCTCTCCGGTCCAGCTGGTGAATCTGGGAATCTTGAGGCAATGTTACAACTGCCTTATGTACATAGACAACCCTCTCCTCCTCCCAACAAATTCCAACACATGTGAGAGATGCAACCATATAGCCAAACTGGAGGCTAAGCTCTCTCAACTCAGTACTGGCATAACCAGTCAGGAGGAGAAGGAAACCACACTCACTACAATTCCAGTCTCACATAGACCTACCACGACAGCAAACCAAACACATAATCACACAAAAACATACTGAGGCTCTAAATAAAGATCTGCCTAAGCAGCAGAGACCTCCAAAGCAGACACCCAAGCAACCGCTACCCCAAAACAAAACACGTGCAATACATATCTCACAAAGCCAGTGTGCCGAACAGTCACAGCCCTTAAGACTAAACAACACACCTGATACACTTGTAATAGGTGACTCTATCGTCAGGCACACTGATGTCCCGCTCACCAGGCTGAACAAGGAGAGGGTCACGGTGAGCAGCCTGTCGGGTGCTAGGATCCGCCACATAACACAAGCACTCAGGTCACTCCAAGGCAAGTACAAATATGACTCAGTCATTGTCCATGCTGGTGTGAATGACCTGAGACGTACCTCTCTGGACTACATGAAAAGAGACATAAAGGAGCTCTCTGAGCATGTAGCCCAGGCCGGTATGACCCTGACATTGAGTAGCATCTTACCCTCACCAAGAATGATGCCACAATATGAAGACAAGATGATCAATTTCAACAATTGGCTTAAGTACTGGTGTCATTCAAAGGGGATCCAATGCATGTCAGCTTGGGATGATATGCTCGACAAGCCACGATGCTTCACTAGGGACGGCTTGCACCTGTCACCCCTGGGCTTTTGGATATTGGCAAAGGCTCTTGCTACCCCTATAGTGCCTTTTTTAGGCAAGGCTCAAAAGACAAACCCACCTCCATAGGTATCACAAGGGATAAGAAACTAAGAGTAATGCTACTCAATGCCAGAAGTCTAAACCTCAAGATGCATGCACTCGAAACTCTCCTTAGCATGGAGAACATTGATATCTGTGCAGTAACAGAAACCTGGTTCAGGGCTCCCGAGAGAACCCCAGCACTACCAGGTTATACCTCATACCATGCTTTTCAGCCTCAAAACTTGGACCGAACCACAAAATGAGGAGGAGTATTGATATTCATCAAAGATACCCACACCTCCAGGTTGGTGGCAAAGTACGAAGCATCAGAGACTATCCATGTGCAACTAACAGTGGGTAAAACTGCCTTCCAGTTTATAGCCTGCTACAGACCACCCTCCCAAACCCAGGAACCCCACTCGGCCTTCCTGAGAACACTGGAAAATATGAAGGTCTCTCCAAACACCATTATATTAGGCGACTTCAACTACCCAAACATAGACTGGGAGCATTACTCTAGCTCCAACACCCTAGCCCAAAGGTTCCTAGAATTTATAAACTCATATGCTATGGAACAACTTGTTACCACTCCCACAAGAGGGGAAAACATACTGGACCTGATCATCACCAACATGGGGAATCTATGCTCCAGACCAGAAGTGTATCCCTCACTGGTAAGATCAGACCATAAACTAATCTCACTGGATATTCACATCTGACCCCACCCCCTGCCCAGAAAACCACAGTGAAAAACTTCTCTAAAGCAAATTTCACACTCCTCAAAACCGAGGTGGAATCCTTCAAAGCCCCCGGGCCTGTGGAAAATACGGCCCAGACCGCAGAATCCTTTATAAATGCATTCTATGAACACCTTCAGGAATGCATGGATCATGCGATCCCGAATAAAACCAAGACCCAATCCTCCAAAGGCAGACGTCCTGTCTGGTGGACCCCAGCCATAAACAAACTATACAATAGAAGGAGGAAGCTACTAAATGATAGAGGAAGGCATCACTGATCAGTATTAACAAAAAACTACGGGCACTCATAAAATTGTCTAAGGCCAGCTTCGAGAGAAAAATTGCACAGGACACTAAGGATAATCACAAGGCTTTCTTTAGTTATGTTAGGAACCTGGGTGGTAATTCCCAGATATGCTCAGAATTAGTCCAAAATGACAAAAAATACACTGAACCCACAGACATTGCCAACATCCTAGCTGACAGGTTCAGCGCAAACTTCTTCCCCCCCTCCCCACCAAAAGGGCAAATACTTATCCCAGCAGAGTGCTGCCCCCATGACATCTCAGATGCTCAGGTAAGAGCCGCCCTCTCCAAAGCAAAAAACACAGCATCAATGGGACTAGACGGTGTCCCGGGCTGCATCCTACATGAACTCCAAGAAGAGCTAAACCCAAACATAAAACTACTGTTCAATCTCAGCCTTACTACAGGATATGTGCCCAAAGAGTGGCGTACAGCAACAGTGGTCCCTCTCCATAAAGGTGGTGCCTCAACGGATCCTGGAAACTATCGCGCCATAAGCCTGACTAGCTTAGTCTGCAAAGCTATGGAAAGGATCATCATGGACCTCATAAATAAAGATATTGGGGACCTACAGACACTGGATCCTACCCAGTTTGGCTTTGTTAAGAGCAGATCCTGCCTTTTAAACCTGGTTGATTTCTTTGAAACAGTCACCAAGGCGATTGACGAGGGGAAGGTGGTCCACACAGCCTTCCTGGACCTCGCTAAAGCCTTCGATACTATACCCCACTCAGGCATTATAGATAAGCTCACCAGCTTAAATATAAACCCCTATGTCATTAGATGGATTGCAAACTGGCTCAAGGACAGAACTCACATGGTTAGAATTGCTGGAGCCATGCCAGACTCCAAACCAGTTACAAGTGGTGTCCCACAAGGCTCAGTCCTGGGACCTCTCTTGTTCGGTATATATTTCTCGGAGGTACAGGCCAACATGGAAGGACTGTGGCTGACCAAGTTCGCAGATGACTGCAAACTGGACGCCATAATTGACTCTCTAGCCATCACAAGCATCCTCCAAAAGGGCCTCATAGAAACAGACAACTGGTGCCAGAGCCATGGCCTCAAGCTAAATGCCAAAAAGTGTATAGTCATCCCCTTTGGCAAAAACAAAGTGCCCACAAATTACCACATAGGTGGTGATCCATTAAGTACAGAAGAAGTAATTAGGGACCTGGGGACCCAAGTTGATAGCAATCTCTCATTTGACAACCACGTGGCCAAAGTGGTTAGAAAAACATTTTATATAGCCCACCTAATCATGAAGGGATTCACATCTAGATCAGGGGAGGTCATCGTGCCTCTTTACTCATCCCTCATCAGGCCCATAATTGAGTACAATGCCCCTTTTGGGATGTACCTTACCAGACACCTGCAGCAACTGGAAAGACTCCAAAAGTACCTCACCAAGAGGATCAAAGGGCTCAAACAGATGCCATATGCTGCCCGGATAAAGAAACTCCAGCTCTACTCAGTGGCATACCGCCTGTTCAGAGGCGATCTGTGCCTGACGTATAAAGGCATATCCAACCCGGAATTAATGGACATGCCGCACCTCAGAAAATCCAAATCCCATCGAGCTACGCGCTCGAGAGACTTGAACCTCAGCACTGAAATAAATAGGACGTGCTGGAGGGACAGATTCATAACCCAGAGGCTCCCTTCACTCTGGAATAAAATCCCAGTCCAGGTTAGGCAGTGTCCCTCATTGACTCTCTTCAAGAGGAATCTTGATGAGTGGATGGGAGATCGTACGTTTACCCCGGGAATCACTTCTGTGTCACTGTTAGACAGAGGCACAGTATACTAACCTCGAAAAAGGGCATAGCAAAATAAATTTAAAATGGGTGGCGAAAGCCAAACACATTCTGGCTAGGTTTATAAATGCCCTAGGGCAGATAACCTAGTATGAACCTATGAACCTATGAACAGATGAACTGTGAGGAATACATGGCAGAAATAAGGCCAGCATTATGGCTGACCTGTGAGGAATACCTGACAGAAGTAAGGGCAGCATTACAGCTGACCTGTGAGGAATACCTGGCAGAAGTAAAGCCAGCATTACAGGTGACCAGTTAGGAATACCTGGCAGAAGTAAGGCCAGCATTATAGGTGACCTGTTAGGAATACCTGGCAAAAGTAATGCCAGCATTGCAGCTGACCAGTTAGGAATACCTGGCAGGCGTAAGGCCAGTATTACAGCTGACCAGTTAGGAATACCTGGAAGGCGTAAGGCCAGCATTACAGGTGACCTGTTAGGAATACCTGGCAGATGTAAGGCCAGCATTACAGCTGAACTTTGAGGAATACGTGGCAGAAGTAAGGTCAGCATTATAGCTGACCTGTGAGGAATACCTGGCAGAAGTAAGGCCAGCATTACAGCTGACCTGTTAGGAATACCTGGCCGAAGTAAGGCCAGCATTACAGGTGACCTGTTAGGAATACCTGGCAGAAGTAAGGCAAGCATTACAGGTGACCTGTTAGGAATAACTGACAGAAGTATGGCCAGCATACCCCTAACCTGTTAGGAATACCTGGCAGAAGTAAGGCCAGCATTGCAGCTGACCTGTTAGGAATACCTGCGAGAAGTAAGGGCAGCATTACAGCTGACCTGTTAAGAATACCTGCCAGAAGTAAGGCCAGCATTGCAGCTGACCTGTTAGAAATACCTGGCAGAAGTAAGGCCAGCATTACAGCTGGCCTGTTAGGAATACCTGGCAGAAGTAAGGCCAGAATTAATGCTGACCTGTTAGGAAGTATTGCCAGCATTGCAGCTGACCTGTTAGGAATACCTGGCAGAAGTAAGGCCAGCATTGCAGCTGACCTGTTAGGAATCCCTGGCAAAAGTAATCCCAGCATTACAGCTGACCTGTTAGAAATACCTGCTAGAAGTAAGGCCAGCATTACAGCTGACCTGTTAGGAATACCTGGTAGAAGTAAGGCCAGCATTGCAGCTGACCTGTTAGGAATACCTGTCAGAAGTAAGGCCAGCATTACAGCTGACCTGTTAGGAAAACCTGTCAGAAGTAAGGCCAGCACCACAGCTGACCTGTTAGGAATACCTGTCAGAAATAAGTCCAGCATTACAGCTGACCTATGAGGAATACCTGGCAGAAGTAAGACCAGCATTATAGCTGACCTGTGAGGAGCACCTGGCATTAGTAAGGCCAGCATTACAGCTGACCTGTTAGGAATACCTGGCAGAAGTAAGGCCAGCATTACAGCTAACCTGTTAGGAATACCTGGCAGAAGTAAGCCCAGCATTACAACTGCCCTGTGAGGAATACCTGGCAGAAGAAAGGCCAGCATTACAGCTGAGGTGTTAGGAATACCTGGCAGAAGTAAGGCCAGCATTACAGCTGTCCTGTTAGGAATACCTGGCAGAAGTAAGGCCAGCATTACAGCTGACCTGAGAGGAATACCTGGCAGAAGTAAGGCCAGTGTTACAGCGGACCTGTTAGGAATGCCTGACAGAAGAAGGCCAGCATTACAGCTGACCTGTTAGGAATACCTAGCAGAAGTAAGGCCAGCATTACAGGTGACCTGTTAGGAATGCCTGGCAGAAGTAAGGCCAGCATTACAGCTGACGTGAGGAATGCGTGGCAGAAGTAAGCCCAGCATTAAAGCTGGCATGTGAGGAATACCTGGAAAAAGTAATGCCAGCATTATAGCTGACCTATTAGGAATACCTGGCAGACGTAAGGCCAGCATTACAGCTGACCTATGAGGAATACCTGGCAGAAGTAAGGCCAGAATTATAGCTAACCTGTGAGAAGTACCTGGCAGTAGTAAAGCCATCATTACAGCTGACATGTTAGGAATAACGGACAGAAGTAAGGCCAGCATTACAGCTGACCTGTTAGCAATACCTGGCAGAAGTAAGGCCAGCATTACAGGTGACCTGTTAGGAATGCCTGCTAGAAGTAAGGCCAGCATTACAGTTGATCTGTGAGGAATGCTGGCAGAAGTAAGCACAGCATTACAGCTGACCTGTGAGGAATACCTGGCAGAAGTAAGGTCAGCATTACAGCAAACCTATTTGGAGTACCTAGCAGAAGTAAGGTCAGCATTACAGCTTACCTGTCAGGAATACCTGGCAGAAGTAAGGCCAGCATTACAGCTGATCTGTTAGGAATACCTGGCAGAAGTAAGTCCAGCATTACAGCTGACCTGTTAATAAGTAAGGCCAGCATTGCAGCTGACCTGTTAGGAATACCTGGCAGGCGTAAGGCCAGCATTATAGCTGACCTGTTAGGAATACCTGGCAGAAGTAAGGCCAGCATTACAGGTGACCTGTTAAGAATACCTGGCCGAAGTAAGGCCAGCATTACAGGTGACCTGTTAGGAATACCTGGCAGAAGTAAGGCAAGCATTACAGGTGACCTGTTAGTAATACCTGGCAGAAGTAAGGCCAGCATTGCCCCTGACCTGTTAGGAATACCTGGCAGAAGTAAGGCCAGCATTACAGCTGACCTGTAAGGAATATCTGACAGATGTAAGGCCAGCATTACAGTTGACCTGTTAGGAATACCTGGCAGAAGTAAGGCCAGCATTACAGCTGACCTATTATGAATACCTGGCAAAAGTAAGGCCAGCATTACAGCTGACCTGTTAGGAATAATTGGAAGAAGTAAGTCCTGGCAGGCATAAAGCCAGAATTACATTCGACCAGTTAGGAATACCTGGCAGGTGAAGGTCAGCATTACAGCTGACCTGTTAAAAATACCTTGCAGATGTAAGGCCAGCATTACAGCTGAATTGTGAGGAATACATGGCAGAAGTAAGGCCAGCATTATAGATGACCTGTGAGGAATACCTGGCAGAAGTAAAGCCAGCATTACAGCTGCCCTGTGAGGAATACCTGGCAGAAGTAAGGCGAGCATTACAGCAAACGTATTAGGAATACCTAGCAGAAGTAATATCAGCGTTTCAGCTTACCTGTTAGGAATACCTGGCAGACGTAATGCCAGTATTACAGCTGATCTGTTAGGAATTCCTGGCAGAAGTAACGCCAGTATTGCAGCTGACCAGTTGGGAATACCTGGCAGGTGTAAGGCCAGCATTGCAGCTGACCAGTTAGGAATACCTGGCAGGCGTAAGGCCAGCATTACAGCTGACCTGTTAGGAATATATGGCAGATGTAAGGCCAGCATTACAGCTGAACTGTGAGGAATATGTGGCAGAAGTATGGTCAGCATTATAGCTGACCTGTGAGGAATACCTGGCAGAAGTAAGGCCAGCATTACAGCTGACCTGTTAGGAAAACCTGGCAGAAGAAAGGCCAGCATTACAGCTGTTCTGTAAGGAACATCTGACAGATGTAAGGCCAGTATTACAGTTGACATGTTAGAAATACCTGGCAGACGTAAGGCCAGCATTACAGCTGGCCTATTAGGAATACCTGGAAGAAGTAAGTCCAGCATTACAGGTGACCTGTTAGGAATGCCTGGCAGAAGTAAGGCCAGCATTAGAGGTGACCTGTTAGGAATGCCTGGCAAAAGTAAGGCCAGCATTACAGCTGACCTGTTAGGAATGCTTGGCAGACGTAAGCCCATCATTACAGCTGGCATGTGAGGAATACCTGGCAGAAGTAAGGCCAGCATTATAGCTGACCTGTTAGGAATACCTGGCAGAAGTAAGGCCAACATTACAGCTGACCTGTTAGGAAAACCTGGCAGAAGTAAGGCCAGCATTACAGCTGAGCTGTAAGGAATATCTGACAGGCGTAAGGCCAGGATTATAGCTGACCTGTTAGGAATACCTGGCAGAAGTGATGCCAACATTACAGCTGACCTGTGAGGAATACCGGGCAGAAGTAAGGCCAGCATTACAGGCGACCTGTTCAGAATACCTGGCAGAAGTAAGGCCAGAATTACAGGTGACCTGTTAGGAATACCTGGCAAAAGTAAGGCCAGCATTGCAGCTGACCAGTTAGGAATACCTGCCAGAATTAAGGCTAGCATTGCAGCTGACCATTTAGAAATACCTGGCAGAAGTAAGGCCAACATTACAGCTGGCCTGTTAGGAATACCTTGCAGAAGTAAGGCCAGAATTACTGCTGACCTGTTAGGAAGTATGGCCAGCATTGCAGCTGACCTGTTAGGACTACCTGGCAGAAGTAAGGCCAGCATTGCAACTGACTTGTTAGGAATCCCTGCAGAAGTAAGCTCAGCATTACAGCTGACCTGTTAGGAATACCTGCTAGAAGTAAGGCCAGCATTACAGCTGACCTGTTAGGAATACCTGGCAGAAGTAAGGCCAGCATTGCAGCTGACCTGTTAGGAATACCTGTCAGAAGTAAGGCCAGCACTACAGCTGACCTGTTAGGAATACCTGTCAGACGTAAGGTCAGCATTACAGCTGACTTATGAAGAATACCTGGCAGAAGTAAGGCCAGCATTATAGATGACCTGTGAGGAGTACTTGGTATTGGTAAGGCCAGCATTACAGCTGACCTTTTAGGAATACCTGGGAGAAGTAAGGCCAGCATTACAGCTAACCTGTTAGGAATAACATGCAGACATAAGCCCAGCATTACAACTGCCCTGTGAGGAATACCTCACAGAAGAAAGGCCAGCATTACAGCTGAGGTGTTAGGAATACCTGGCAGAAGTAAGGCCAGCATTACAGCTGTCCTATTAGGAATACCTGGCAGAAGTAAGGTCAGCATTACAACTGACCTGAGAGGAATACCTGCAGAAGTAAGGCCAGTGTTACAGAGGACCTGTTATGAAAGCCTGGGAGAAGTAAGGTCAGCATTTCAGCTTACCTGTCAGGAATACCTGGCAGAAGTAAGGCCAGCATTACAGCTGATCTGTTAGGAATACCTGGCAGAAATAAGTCCAGCATTACAGCTGACCTGTTAATAAGTAAGGCCAGCATTGCAGATGACCTGTTAGGAATACCTGGCAGGCGTAAGGCTAGCATTATAGCTGACCTGTTAGGAATAGCTGGCAGAAGTAAGGCCAGCATTACAGGTGACCTGTTAAGAAAACCTGGCAGAAGTAAGGCCAGCATTACAGCTGACCTGTAAGGAATATCTGACAGACGTAAGGCCAGCATTACAGTTGACCTGTTAGGAATACCTGGCAGAAGTAATGCCAGCATTACAGCTGACCTGTGAGGAATACCTGGCAGAAGTAAGGCCAGCATTACAGGTGACCTGTTAGGAATACCTGGCAGAAGTAAGGCCAGAATTACAGGTGACCTGTTAGGAATACCTGGCAAAAGTAAGGCCAGCATTGCAGCTGACCAGTTAGGAATACCTGGCAGGCATAAGGCCAGAATTACATTCGACCAGTTAGGAATACCTGGCAGGTGAAGGTCAGCATTACAGCTGACCTGTTAAAAATACCTGGCAGATGTAAGGCCAGCATTACAGATGAACTGTGAGGAATACATGGCAGAAGTAAGGCCAGCATTATAGCTGACCTGTGAGGAATACCTGGCAGAAGTAAGGCCAGCATTACAGGTGACCAGTTAGGAATACCTGGCAGAAGAAAGGTGATAATTATAGGCGACCTGTTAGGAATACCAGGCAAAAGGAAGGCCAGCATTGCAGCTGACCAGTTAGGAATTCCTGGCAGGCGTAAGGCCAGCATTACAGCTGACCTTTTAGGAAAACCTGGCAGAAGTAAGGCCAGCATTATAGCTGACCTGTAAGGAATATATGACAGATGTAAGGCCAGCATTACAGTTGACATGTTAGGAATACCTGGCAGACGTAAGGCCAGCATTACAGCTGACCTATTAGGAATACCTGGCAGAAGTAAGGCCAGCATTACAGCTGACCTGTTAGGAATACCTGGAAGAAGTAAGTCCAGCATTACAGGTGACCTGTTAGGAATGCCTGGCAGAAGTAAGGCCAGCATTAGAGGTGACCTGTTAGGAATGCCTGGCAGACGTAAGGCCAGCATTACAGCTGACCTGTGAGGAATGCCTGGCAGAAGTAAGCCCAGCATTACAGCTGGCATGTGAGGAATACCTGGCAGAAGTAAGGCCAGCATTATAGCTGACCTGTTAGGAATACCTGGCAGAAGTAAGGCCAGCATTACAAGTGACCTGTTAGGAATGCCTGGCAGACGTAATGCCAGCATTACAGCTGATGTGAGGAATGTGTGGCAAAAGTAAGCCTAGCATTAAAGCTGGCATGTGAGGAATAACTGGCAAAAGTAAGGCCAGCATTATAGCTGACCTGTTAGGAATACCTGGCAGAAGTAAGGCCAACATTACAGCTGACCTGTTAGGAAAACCTGGCAGAAGTAAGGCCAGCATTACAGCTGACCTGTTAGGAATACCTCGCAGAAGTAAGGTCAGCATTATAGCTAACCTGTGAGAAGTACCTGGCAGTAGTAAGGCCAGCATTACAGCTGACCTGTTAGGAATAACTGGCAGAAGTAAGGCCAGCATTACAGCTAACCTGATAGGAATACCTGGCAGAAGTAAGCCCAGCATTACAACTGCCCTGTGATGAATGCCTCCCTGAAGTTGGCCAGCATTACAGCTGAGGTGTTAGGAATACCTGGCAGAAGTAAGGCCAGCATTACAGCTGTCCTGTTAGGAATGCCTGATGGAAGTAAGGCCAGCATTACAGCTGACCTGTTAGGAATACCTTGCAGAAGTAAGGCCAGCATTACAGTTCATCTGTGAGGAATGCTGGCAGAAGTAAGCACAGCATTACACCTGAGCTGTGAGGAATACCTGGCAGAAGTAAGGTCAGCATTACAGCAAACCTACTTGGAGTACCTAGCAGAATTAAGGTCAGCATTACAGCTTACCTGTCAGGAATACCTGGCAGAAGTAAGGCCAGAATTACAGCTGAACTGTTAGGAATACCTGGCAGAAGTAAGTCCAGCATTATTTATTTATTTATTTATTTTACATTTGTTGACCGGGCTAGTCCAGCAGGATCAATGTCCATTTTCAGTGGAGGCCCGGGGAGAAAAGCTCCACAGATTAAAGCAAGGTAATAGAAATACATGTACAATAAACACTTATAGGTTCATAGGTTCATAGGTTCATACTAGGCTATCTGCCCGAGGGCATTTACAAGCCTAGCCCATAGTTTTGTGGCTTAGATTGCAGTGTTGAATAAAGACATATGATAGTAGAAAGATGAAAGTAGGTTAGTCAGGATTGGTACAAGAGCAGAGCCAGAAATTGGCAATGAGCAAAAATACAAAGATATTAGTCCAGGTCAGGTAATACAAATCTTAGAAAAAACAAATAATACCAACTATGTAATACCAATTATGTAATTAAAACAAATTTTTTTTTTTTTTTTTTTTTGTATGACAACAGTAGTAGCAATAGAATCATTAAGTCATTTGTGATCAGAGAGAAAGATTGCAGTGTTGAATAAAGACATATGATAGTAGAAAGATGAAAGTAGGTTAGTCAGGATTGGTACAAGAGCAGAGCCAGAAATTGTTCAGATGTGAAAGAAGTTGTTTCTTAAAGAGAGGAAAAGTGGCTAGAGAGGAGATATGTAAGGGAAGGTAATGTAATTCGTAACAGGTATTCATAATAGGTCAGCTGTAATGCTGGCCTTACGTCTGCCAGGTATTCCTAACAGGACAACTGTAATGCTGGCCTTACATTACAGCTGACCTGTTAATAAGTAAGGCCAGCATTGCAGCTGACCTGTTAGGAATACCTGGCAGGCGTAAGGCCAGCATTATAGCTGACCTGTTAGTAATACCTGGCAGAAGTAAGGCCAGCATTGCCCCTGACCTGTTAGGAATACCTGGCAGAAGTAAGGCCAGCATTGCAGCTGACCTGTTAGGAATACTTGCCAGAAGTAAGGGCAGCATTACAGCTGACCTGTTAAGAATACCTGCCAGAAGTAAGGCCAGCATTGCAGCTGACCTGTTAGAAATGCCTGGCAGAAGTAAGGCCAGCATTACAGCTGGCCTGTTAGGAATACCTGGCAGAAGTAAGGACAGAATTACTGCTGACCTGTTAGGAAGTATGGCCAGCATTATAGCTGACCTGTTAGGAATACCTGGTAGAAGTAAGGCCAGCATTGCAGCTGACCTGTTAGGAATACCTGTCAGAAGTAAGGCCAGCACTACAGCTGACCTGTTAGGAAAACCTGTCAGAAGTAAGGCCAGCACCACAGCTGACCTGTTAGGAATACCTGTCAGAAGTAAGGCCAGCATTACAGCTGACCTATGAGGAATACCTGGCAGAAGTAAGGCCAGCATTATAGCTGACCTGTGAGGAGTACCTGGCATTAGTAAGGCCAGCATTACAGCTGACCTGTTAGGAATACCTGGCAGAAGTAAGC
This sequence comes from Protopterus annectens, assembly GCF_019279795.1. NCBI lineage: Eukaryota > Metazoa > Chordata > Ceratodontiformes > Protopteridae > Protopterus > Protopterus annectens. The sequence goes on from NC_056743.1 coordinate 333,615,561, forward strand.
CCAGCATTACAACTGCCCTGTGAGGAATACCTCACAGAAGAAAGGCCAGCATTACAGCTGAGGTGTTAGGAATACCTGGCAGAAGTAAGGCCAGCATTACAGGTGACCTGTTAGGAATACCTGGCAGAAGTAAGGCCAGCATTACAGGTGACCTGTTAGGAATGCCTGGCAGAAGTAAGGCCAGCATTACAGCTGACCTGTGAGGAATGCCTGGCAGAAGTAAGCCCATCATTACAGCTGGCATGTGAGGAATACCTGGCAGAAGTAAGGCCAGCATTACAGCTGACCTGTTAGGAATACCTGGCAGAAGTAAGGCCAGCATTACAGCTGACCTGTAAGGAATATCTGACAGATGTAAGGCCAGCATTACAGTTGACCTGTTAGGAATACCTGGCAGACGTAAGGCCAGCATTACAGCTGACCTATTAGGAATACCTGGCAGAAGTAAGGCCAGCATTACAGCTGACCTGTTAGGAATCACTGGAAGAAGTAAGTCCAGCAGTACAGGTGACCTGTTAGGAATGCCTGGCAGAAGTAAGGCCAGCATTAGAGGTGACCTGTTAGGAATGCCTGGCAGAAGTAAGGCCAGCATTACAGCTGACCTGTGAGGAATGCCTGGCAGAAGTAAGCCCAGCATTACAGCTGGCATGTGAGGAATACCTGGCAGAAGTAAGGCCAGCATTACAGCTGACCTGTAAGGAATATCTGATCAATGAAGGGCAGCATTACAGTTGACCTGTTAGGAATACCTGGCAGAAGTAATACCAGCATTACAGCTGACCTGTGAGGAATACCTGGCAGAATTAAGGCCAGAATTACATGTCACCTGTTAGGAAAACCTTGCAGAAGTAAGTTCAGAACTACAGCTGACCTGTTAGGAATACCTGACAGAAGTAAAGCCAGCATTGCAGCTGACCAGTTAGGAATACCTGGCAGGCATAAGGCCAGAATTACTTTTGACCAGTTAGGAATACCTGGCAGGCCAAGGTCAGCATTACAGCTGACCTGTTAAAAATACCTTGGAGATGTAAGGCCAGCATTACAGCTGAACTGTGAGGAATACATTGCAGAAGTAAGGCCATCATTATAGCTGACCTTTGAGGAATACTTGGCAGAAGTAAAGCCAGCATTACAGCTGACCTGTGAGGAATACCTGGCAGAAGTAAGGCCAGCATTACAGGTGACCAGTTAGGAATACCTGGCAGAAGTAAGGCCAGCATTATAGGTGACCTGTTAGGAATACCTGGCAAAAGTAAGGCCAGCATTGCAGCTGACCAGTTAGGAATACCTGGCAGGCGTAAGGCCAGTATTACAGCTGACCAGTTAGGAATACCTGGAAGGCGTAAGGCCAGCATTACAGCTGACCTGTTAGGAATACCTGACAGATGTAAGGCCAGCATTACAGCTGAACTGTGAGGAATGCGTGGCAGAAGTAAGGCCAGCATTACAGGTGACCTGTTAGGAATACCTGGCCGAAGTAAGGCCAGCATTACAGGTGACCTGTTAAGAATACCTGGCAGAAGTAAGGCAAGCATTACAGGTGACCTGTTAGGAATACCTGGCAGAAGTAAGGCCAGCATTGCCCCTGACCTGTTAGGAATACCTGGCAGAAGTAAGGCCAGCATTGCAGCTGGCCTGTTAGGAATACCTGGCAGAAGTAAGGACAGAATTACTGTTGACCTGTTAGGAAGTATGGCCAGCATCGCAGCTGACCTGTTAGGAATCCCTGGCAGAAGTAAACCCAGCATTACAGCTGACCTATGAGGAATACCTGGCAGAAGTAAGGCCAGCATTCTAGCTGATCTGTGAGGAGTACCTCGCATTAATAAGGCCAGCTTTACAACTGACCTTTTAGGAATACCTGGGAGAAGTAAGGCCAGCATTACAGCTAACCTGTTAGGAATACCTGGCAGAAGTAAGCCCAGCATTACAACTGCCCTGTGAGGAATACCTCACAGAAGAAAGGCCAGCATTACAGCTGAGGTGTTAGGAATACCTGGCAGAAGTAAGGCCAGCATTACAGCTGTCCTGTTAGGAATACCTGGCAGAAGTAAGGCCAGCATTACAACTGACCTGAGAGGAATACCTGGCAGAAGTAAGGCCAGTGTTACAGCGGACCTGTTATGAAATCCTGACAGAAGTAAGGCCAGCATTACAGCTGACCTGTTAGGAATACATGGCAGAAGTAAGGCCAGCATTACAGTTGAGCTGTGAGGAATACCTGGCAGAAGTAAGGTCAGCAATTATGCAAACCTATTAGGAATGCCTAGCAGAAGTAAGGTCAGCATTACAGCTTACCTGTCAGGAATACCTGGCAGAAGTAAGGCCAGCATTACAGCTGATCTGTTAGGAATACCTGGCAGAAGTAAGACCAGCATTACAGCTGTCCTGTTAGGAATACCTGGTAGGAGTAAGGCCATCATTACAGGTGACCTATTAGGAATACCTGGCAGAAGTAAGGCCAGAATTACAGGTGACCTGTTAGGAATACCTGGCAAAGGTAAGGCCAGCATTGCAGCTGACCAGTTAGGAATTCCTGGCAGGCATAAGGCCAGAGTTACATTTGACCAGTTAGGAATACCTGGCAGGCGAAGGTCAGCATTAAAGCTTACCTTCTAAAAATACCTTGCAAATGTAAGGCCAGCATTACAGCTGAATTGTGAGGAATACATGGCAGAAGTAAGGCCAGCATTATAGCTGACCTGTGAGGAATACCTGGCAGAAGTAAAGCCAGCATTACAGCTGACCTGTGAGGAATACCTGGCAGAAGTAAGACCAGCATTGCAGCTGACCAGTTAGGAATACCTGGCAGGCGTAAGGCCAGCATTACAGCTGACCTGTTAGGAATACCTGGCAGATGTAAGGCCAGCATTACAGCTGAACTGTGAGGAATATGTGGCAGAAGTATGGTCAGCATTATAGCTGACCTGTGAGGAATACCTGGCAGAAGTAAGGCCAGCATTACAGCTGACCTGTTAGGAAAACCTGGCAGAAGAAAGGCCAGCATTACAGCTGTTCTGTAAGGAACATCTGACAGATGTAAGGCCAGTATTACAGTTGACATGTTAGAAATACCTGGCAGACATAAGGCCAGCATTACAAAGGCCAGCATTATAGCTGGCCTATTAGGAATACCTGGAAGAAGTAAGTCCAGCATTACAGGTGACCTGTTAGGAATGCCTGGCAGAAGTAAGGCCAGCATTAGAGGTGACCTGTTAGGAATGCCTGGCAAAAGTAAGGCCAGCATTACAGCTGACCTGTTAGGAATGCTTGGCAGACGTAAGCCCATCATTACAGCTGGCATGTGAGGAATACCTGGCAGAAGTAAGGCCAGCATTATAGCTGACCTGTTAGGAATACCTGGCAGAAGTAAGGCCAACATTACAGCTGACCTGTTAGGAAAACCTGGCAGAAGTAAGGCCAGCATTACAGCTGACCTGTAAGGAATATCTGACAGATGTAAGGCCAGGATTATAGCTGACCTGTTAGGAATACCTGGCAGAAGTAATGCCAGCATTACAGCTGACCTGTGAGGAATACCTGGGAGAAGTAAGGCCAGCATTACAGGTGACCTGTTCGGAATACCTGGCAGAAGTAAGGCCAGAATTACAGGTGACCTGTTAGGAATACCTGGCAAAAGTAAGGCCAGCATTGCAGCTGACCAGTTAGGAATACCTGCCAGAATTAAGGCTAGCATTGCAGCTGACCTGTTAGAAATACCTGGCAGAAGTAAGGCCAGCATTACAGCTGGCCTGTTAGGAATACCTGGCAGAAGTAAGGTCAGAATTACTGCTGACCTGTTAGGAAGTATGGCCAGCATTGCAGCTGACCTGTTAGGAATACCTGGCAGAAGTAAGGCCAGCATTGCAGCTGACTTGTTAGGAATCCCTGCAGAAGTAAGCTCAGCATTACAACTGACATGTTAGGAATACCTGCTAGAAGTAAGGCCAACATTACAGCTGACCTGTTAGGAATACCTGGCAGAAGTAAGGCCAGCATTGCAGCTGACCTGTTAGGAATATATGGCAGAAGTAAGGCCAGCATTACAGCTGATCTGTGAGGAATACCTGTCAGAAGTAAGGTCAGCATTACAGCTGACCTATGACGAATACCTGGCAGAAGTAAGACCAGCATTATAGCTGACCTGTGAGGAGTACCTGAGCGAAGTAAGGCCAGCATTACAGCTAACCTGTTAGGAGTACCTGAGCGAAGTAAGGCCAGCATTACAGCTAACCTGTTAGGAATACCTTGCAGAAGTAAGCCCAGCATTACAACTGCCCTGTGAGGAATACCTCGCAGAAGAAAGGCCAGCATTACAGCTGAGGTGTTAGGAATACCTGGCAGAAGTAAGGCCAGCATTACAACTGTCCTGTTAGGAATACCTGGCAGAAGTAAGGCCAGCATTACAAGAGACCTGAGAGGAATACCTGGCAGAAGTAAGGCCCATGTTACAGCGGACCTGTTACGAAATCCTGACAGAAGTAAGGCCAGCATTATAGCTTACCTGTCAGGAATACCTGGCAGAAGTAAGGCCAGCATTACAGCTGATCTGTTAGGAATACCTGGCAGAAATAAGTCCAGCATTACAGCTGACCTGTTAATAAGTAAGGCCATCATTGCAGTTGACCTGTTAGGAATACCTGGCAGGCGTAAGGCCAGCATTATAGCTGACCTGTTAGGAATACCTGGCAGAAGTAAGGCCAGCATTACAGGTGACCTGTTAAGAATACCTGGCCGAAGTATGGCCAGCATTACAGCTGACCTGTAAGGAATATCTGACAGACATAAGGCCAGCATTACAGTTGAAATGTTAGGAATACCTGGCAGAAGTAATGCCAGCTTTACAGCTGACCTGTGAGGAATACCTGGCAGAAGTAAGGCCAGCATTACAGGTGACCTGTTAGGAATACCTGGCAGAAGTAAGGCCAGAATTACAGGTGACCTGTTAGGAATACCTGGCAAAGGTAAGGCCAGCATTGCAGCTGACCAGTTAGGAATTCCTGGCAGGCATAAGGCCAGAGTTACATTTGACCAGTTAGGAATACCTGGCAGGCGAAGGTCAGCATTACAGCTTACCTGTTAAAAATACCTTGCAGATGTAAGGCCAGCATTACAGCTGAATTGTGAGGAATACATGGCAGAAGTAAGGCCAGCATTATAGCTGACCTGTGAGGAATACCTGGTAGAAGTAAGGCCAGCATTACAGGTGACCAGTTAGGAATACCTGGCAGAAGAAAGGTCATAATTATAGGCGACCTGTTAGGAATACCAGGCAAAAGGAAGGCCAGCATTGCAGCTGACCAGTTAGGAATTCCTGGCAGGCATAAGGCCAGCATTACAGCTGACCTGTTAGGAATACCTGGCAGATGTAAGGCCAGCATTACAGCTGAACTGTGAGGAATACGTGGCAGAAGTAAGGTCAGCATTATAGCTGACCTGTGAGGAATACCTGGCAGAAGTAAGGCCAGCATTACAGCTGACCTGTTAGGAAAACCTGGCAGAAGTAAGGCCAGCATTACAGCTGACCTGTAAGGAATATCTGACAGATGTAAGGCCAGCATTACAGTTGACCTGTTAGGAATACCTGGCAGAAGAAAGGCCAGCATTACAGCTGACCTATTAGGAATACCTGGCAGAGGTAAGGCCAGCATTACAGCTGACCTGTTAGGAATACCTGGAAGAAGTAAGTCCAGCATTACAGGTGACCTGTTAGGAATGCCTGGCAGAAGTAAGGCCAGCATTAGAGGTGACCTGTTAGGAATGCCTGGCAGAAGTAAGGCCAGCATTACAGCTGACCTGTGAGGAATGCCTGGCAGAAGTAAGCCCAGCATTACAGCTGGCATGTGAGGAATACCTGGCAGAAGTAAGGCCAGCATTATAGCTGACCTGTTAGGAATACCTGGCAGAAGTAAGGCCAACATTACAGCTGACCTGTTAGGAAAACCTGGAAATAACCAGGCAAGAGGTAGCAAGCTCCAAAAATTGAACGCAATTTTTAATGAAAAACAACAGCGTTTTTGCTACAGACTCAGCTGTAGCTTCCTCAGAATCAAAATTTAAAACAGTACCGCCAAATTTCAAATTTATATTTACGTGCATTACGTTAACTGGCTAATTGAAACATTTAAAGGTACATCAAAAATTTGTACATAATCTATTTACTTTGTTTATAAACTAAATGCATGTTATGTTTATATTTAAAAGCACATAAGCAAGTATTAAAAAACATTTTAAACCATAAGTGATATATGTAAAATGCATCATTACCAACTAACAACCTAAACTCAATAATCCTACAAAACTGTAAATGGCCAAACTAATATTTACATATGCTTATTCAAACAATATAGGCATGTATTCAAACAGTAATTTTTTTTTAAACACTCTTTATTGCAAATTTTTCAGAAAAAATCATAACATATACAAAAAATAACACTTAACAGAGATACAAATCTTAAAACAACTAAAAACATGTATATCCAACCAAAAAACTATATACAACTCATATCTTGCCCAAACGCATTCTTGACAGGGTCCAGCAAAAGCTTGATGTAATTATTGAAATCCCCATGTGAACGATATTCATTTAAGTATATGGTCAGACATTATTCCCCAGAATTCCTTAAAAAATGTTTTTTTTCTTAAAATTGTGGAACAGATATTTGTGAGCCTTGAGGTATTTAATAGCTGTCAGTTTGAATCCCCCCCCAAGAGAGGGATTGTCTATTCTTCCAATTTAAGGAAATGTAATATTTGATTAGCATAAATATAGGTATTAAGATCTTACATTTCCTATCGGACATGCCCTGAGGTGGGATATGGAGTATAGTAAATTCCCATGAGAGGGTGGATTTTTCATAACCAATTTTCTCGAGAATCACTCTCAAGGCCCACCAGAGTTTGTAGGAACACTTGCAACTCCAGAACAAATGGAGGATGTCATCCGTTTGGTTCGAACAGTATTGGCATTTGGAGGACTGATTTGAGAATATTCTACTAAGGATGTCCGGGGTGAAATACGCATTATTCAGGATCATTATATAGGTGTATTTCATCCTATTGAAAGGAATAGATTTAGAGCTTAAATTTATAGCTTTTAAGATCTGATTTTGATTGATAGTAGGGTTAACCTTTGACCAAAACTTCGAGAATCCAAGAGCATTCTGATATCTGATTGATAAAATGGCCTTGTAGGAGTTAGCGGTCATTTTCTTTTCACTGAGAAGGAGTTTCTTTATCATTTTACATGTTATAATATCATTATCTGAGGCCAGGGGGTGTTCCAGGTAAATTTGTATCAGATCTCTAATTTGTCGTAGTATACTCAGGTATTTTTTAGGTAAATTCAGTTCCGTTCTTAGGTTAGTGATATTTAAATGTCTAAGAGGGAAGAGATCCACTATAGTAGCATTTATAAGGAGAGGGAATTGCTCCAAATTGAGCATATGACCGTTTAATTTAAGGTTGGGATTGAGATGAAGAGGTTGAAGAGTTATGAGTGAATGTGACAGGTTCAGAGACTTGAAGAGGGCCTGAAGGGATTTTATGCTGAATATTATGCTTTTTGAGCGCTTTAGTAATCCTAAGTTTGTTTCATTTAGAAAAGGGAGTGCTTCGGGATTAAATTTTAAAGTTTTGACAAAACTATTACCTAGAATCACCCATGCCGGTACCCACACATCTTGAGCTCTCAGATAGCACGCAATCTTAAATATTCTGCTACTATTTATTATCTGATAATAAGTTTTGAAATCAGGAAGACCTAGTCCACCCCTTTTCTTTGGATACATAAGTTTTGAATAACTTATTCTGACCGATTTAGGAGCCCAAATGAATTTAGTGATGGATGATATCATCTTTTTGAAGAAGTTGTCATGCAGAATGCAGGTAGTTGCGTGAAACAGATAGAGAAGTCTAGGAAGGATATTCATCTTAATCACCGTGGTTCTGGCCATGAAAGGGAGCTTGAGTTTTGACCATCTATCAATATCGTTTTGAATGATATTCCAGTATCGGACGACATTATCTTGATGATAATTACTGTTACCCTGTGAAAATTGAATCCCTAAATATTGCATTTGTTGGTTCGATTTAAGCTCTGCTCCAGAAAATGTATTGGGCAGCATCGAGTAAATATTCAATGGAAAAATTAGGGATTTTTCTTTATTGAGTTTATAGTTTGCAAGGTTAGAGAATTGTTTAATGGAGGATAGTATTTTGGAGGGGTTGTATCCGGGGAGAGTGAAATAAATATTTAAATCATCAGCGTATGCTGATAGAAAGATCTTTGAGTTATAAATGCTAGGGGGATGGTGGAAAGTAGATTGTTTAATAAGCATGAATAGTGGTTCCATATATAGGTTGAATAAAAGTGGGGAAAGAGGGCAACCTTGTCTGACGCCGTTGACAATTTTGATCCTGTTGGAGAGTATCTTATTTATATGCAGCGTAGTATATGTTGAAGAATAAAGGGTTTTTATTTTGTCAATGAATGAGCATGGGATATTGAAGAAAGGTAACGTAAGAAATAAAAATTTTGTACTCAAACGATGAAACGCCTTGGATGCATCTACTGCTAGGGCATATAGAGGGTGTTTGTTGAGATTGGAATGGTGTATCATAGTTTCTAACAGTAAAGTTTGATCGTTAGTTTGCCTTCCTGGGATAAACCCCGATTGTTCGGGGGAGATAATATTAGAGATGACTACTTTCAGTCTATTGGTTAGAACCATTGCTAGGATCTTCATATCTAAATTGATTATGGAAATGGGTCTATAGTTTTCAGGGTTTTTAGGGTCCGAATTATGCTTTAGAATGAAAATAGTTTTAGAGGCGTTTAAATGCCTGTCTTTGAAACCATTTAAGATGATATAATTAAATAATATCCTCAATCCTTTGGATATTCTTGTAATAAATGCCTTGTAAAATTCTGCCATAAATCCATCAGGGCCAGGGGATTTGTTGGGTTTAAGGTTATTTATAACGGTAATGATCTCTTGAGTGTTGATGTCTCTTTCCAGGAATTTATTCTGTATATCCGTGAGTTTGGGAAAGGTTAAATTTCCCAGAAAGGATCGTATTTCTGATTCGTCAACTATGTTTCCTGAGGGTCCGTAGATATGAGTGAAGATAGTTTCAAATATTTTGATGATTTTGTTTGGTTTTCGGAACTCCTTGCCTTTATAGTGAATTTCTGATATGAAAGTAGAGGGTTTAGATAAATTGATCACTCTGGCCAAGAAACTGGAGGGAGATTGCAAAACATCTGCGTATAGGGCTAGTGACTTAATTTCATGAAAGCTCAGGTTGTCCGATTGTAACGAGATTAGATCTTTTTGTAACTGTATTATACGTTCTTCTATGAGCTTGGAGTGATTCAATTGGAGTTCCAATTCTGCTGTAAGCAACTTGTATGTTAATTCCCTTTCTTTTTTGTTGCGAAGTTTTTTATAATGTGAGGCTTTATTTATCAGAAACCCCCTGATCATTGACTTAACCGCGGCCCATTCAAATTCTATAGGAGATTGGAAGGAGTCCCTATTTTTAAGAAAATTATCAAGGTATTCTTCAATTTGGGTGGTAATCCCCTCTTTTTTCAGGAGGTTGGAGTTCAGACGCCAGCACAGAGCTGGTCTGATGGTTATGTCATTGTTGTGTCGATTAATAGATAAAGAGATTTTGGAATGGTCTGAAAGGGATCTGGGAGATTGAATAAAGGATATGTCCAGGAAGTAGAAAGCCCGGGAGATCAGAAAAAAGTCCAATCTAGACCAACACTTGGTGCAGCTAGAAAAGAAAGTGAAATTGGACTTCTTAGGAGTAGGGTCTAAAAATATATTCGGGTCAAATAAGTTAAAGTCTTCTTTCAGTTCATTTAAAGCTTTAACTGCTGACATATCATATCTCGCTTTAGGGTTTGATCTATCTGAATTAGGGTCCTGCACCACATTCCAGTCTCCACCAATGATATAGTAGTGATTGTGAAAAGAGGCAAGGAAGTTATATAATTTTGCGAAGAAATCTTGTTGCGCATAACATGGGGCATAAATGTTTATAGTGAGAATAGGTTTATCTAACAAGGGGTGAATTGAAGTGAAGTATGACCACCTACCCTTATCGTCTGACCCCATCTTATCTATGTTTGCCCCGAAGCTTTTTTTGATAATAATGGCCACCCCGGCACTATTCGTATTGCATTCAGAGGATATAATGTTTTTGATCCATGGTCTCAATTTGTCCTTTTCCCATTGTTGATTTAGTAAATGAGTCTCTTGCAGGAAAGTAATATTAGCGGTAGATTTCATTGTTAGATGCATAAGCAATTTTTTTTTCTTAGTTGATCGTAAACCCTTAATGTTCCACGATTCTAAGTTCCACAACATCCAGTTAGGTGAAAAAGGTTATATAGGGGGATAAGAATTAGAGGAAGTAAGCCGTACTGAACCTTAGTATCAGGCTGACTTATGAGTGAATGGGCAAGTATATTCCATCCTTCCCGCTTGTTCCCGGTGCATACCCACCTCCCCCTAAGCCCAGAAAGGTCTGGGAAACAGACATTGTATCGTTTAGTGATTGACCATTTAGAGAAGAAATTTGTCCCCAGAATAAATCTCCATACACCCCGTGAACAGAAATGCATAGCTATCCCAAGCAGTGCCACTACGTGTCCACATCTCCGCCAAAGTAGAGGAAAATTATGCAGAGCTAAACAGCAATAGTACATTAATTCAAACTCATAAAAAGTTATTTTGAGCCCATTAATGATCTGAAATCTTCATCCCAGGAACCAAAAACACCTGGTTAAAACTTTAAACATACTATCATGAAATCAACACATCTCTCAAGACTATTCACCTTCCTTTGAAGGTAACTGTGTTTAGAGTGCTGGACCCTGATCAGCCTTCTAGACAGGCCCACAATTTTAACTGAACTAGTAAATTGCAACATTCTTTAATATACAGCCTCATTGGGTTATACCATTGCCCTATATCAACAAATAGGAAATCAAATAATCAACTTCTTTGTTTTTGTAGAGGCTATTACGTCAAAAAAAAAAAAAAAAAAAAAACATAATTCTGGCTATCTAGCACTATTATACTTTTACCACAAAGATGTATTGCTTGCAGGACAAAGTGCAATCTAAACTATAAATTTTAAAAGTCAAGATTACAACAGAAATAAATGTTTTTGTCAAAAGGCACTTTCATAAGTGCAATACTAGATCTACTTAAGCAGCAAACACGTTATTTATATATCCTTATTCTGGTAAGTATGGTGCATATGAAAGTAAGCCAGCATTTGCCCCCTTCTATACATCATTCTCCTTAACCCAAGTTTGCCCTATTGAAATTTAGCCTTTTATATGAGATATTTAGGGGGAAAAGGTCATAAACCAGATCAGCACATTATAATTGAAAACTGCGCCAATGTGGATGATTAGATATTTATACAAAGGCAGTGATAGAGAATGTTACACCTGCTGTTATCCCCCAGAGGACTGGTAATCACTACTTTACAAAATCACTGATATTCCCTCACGGGGGGACAGTGATGAGAAACAGCACGATAACAATACGACCAACGTACTTCAGGGCAGCAGTAAGCAGGGCAGAAATCCGATGTAATCATGTTGATCTAAATACAAGCAAATAACTATTTACAAAAACAGATAGTGCTTTGTTGTATTAGGAGTTAGTTTTCAATATTCCACATAGATACAGCGAGATCGTGTTTCTGTACCTAGCAGAGATTAAAGATGAAGGATGCGCTACCTCGAAAACCAAAATTTACACTGCTGGAGACTTGCGTTGATGACCGAGGTTAGGACACCTCCCGACAGAAGTGAAAATCCAGCCGTTGGTGTTGAAAGGCTTGTCGCCTCGATTCTTCAATTGGATATTGCTGCTGTATACTGTATTGCTGCGTAGGAAAGCCAAGAAACCTGATGCGCATTATAGGGACAGTGCGCCTTTAAAAAGCTGTTGCATTAGAGGTCATGTAGGGTTAACAACCTTCCGAAAGACCGGGAGGCCTGTCGACATGTCCGGAGCACTGAAAATTAAACAAACACAGGGCCTGAGGCAAACTAGAATGAGTCCAGTCTTGCTAGTGAACTGAAACAATGGGAAAACCTTTAGACGACCGACTGTTAAGGTAAGCCACTAGCTTACCCTCTTATGAGCCGAAAATAACATAATTGACACCAAAAAGACGCATTTAGGTGTAGATGTGTAAAGCAATTAACCTGTTTTGTCTGGTACTTCATTAAAAGATTTCTTAAAAGCCTCCTTTGCCTCTTCGAGGTTGTGCGCTGAGAACTGTGTGCCCAAGTAAGAGTAGATAAGAGTGCTGTGATAGCGCATTTGGAATCGTATTTGTTTTTTAATGAGATAAGCACAGAAGGGAGCTAATTTCTGTCTCTCCTGTTTAATCGGAGCTAGAAGGTCAGGAGAGAGGAAGATTTTTGAACCTTTCCAGTCAATGGATTTTTTCTTCTTTGCTGCTAGGACTAATTTGGTGACATGTTGATAGTTAAGAATCTTCACAAACACAGGTCTTGGAAAGAGATTGTTAGATGCTGGTCTTAGGGCTCTGTGAGCTTGTTCTATAATTATTTTATCTAAGAGGGACTCTTTGTCCAGGAAAACAGAAAAAATATCCAAGATGTTCTCTAGTAAATCCAATTGTGGAATATGTTCTGGGATACCCCTGATGATAAGATTGTTGCGTCTGGATCTGGCTTCGAGATCAATTAATTTCTGTTGAATGGACTTTATGGTAGTGTCATTATTTTTTTTTTCTAAGAGTAATTGATCAATTTTAATCTCATTGTCCAGTACCTTTGCTTGTGTTTTGTCCATTCTGTTTAACATTTTGTCCATGGATTCATTAAATGTTTTAATCTGCTGTGAGATACCTTGGATTGCTGTCTGTAAGGGCTGGAGAGCAGTCTTCAGATCCTCCATGTATGGTGAGTCTGGTTTATCTTTTGATGTTAGAGGTATTATTTTGGAGGCCTCTTGTTGTTTGGTAGTTCTGAACCTTTTCGGAGTTCCTTCCTTTTCTGGGGAGGCTATAGCTGAGAATTTAGCTTTGGTGGATTGAGTATCCATGTGATCTAGCTCCTTTGACATGTTTATGAGAGATTTTACAATGAGAGATTTTTCAGAGCTATTTTTTTTTCACAGGGATACTAGGCCTCTGAGGCCTGGAGCACATGTAAACCAGACAAGCAGCAGACAAATAGATAAATCAAGTACAATCCTGTACAGCAGACCTTCCGCACCTCTCCAAAACGCACGAACAGTCTCCAAGTAAGTTACTTGATAGTTTAGTAACGAAATTAAATACTGTGAAGAGTTTGGATCCTTAAGATTTGTTGTTTTAGTTCAGGTGAGTGGCAGAGCTGTGTGTAGACACTGCTTATAGGATGGCAGCCATTTTGTTCTCCATGTATTCAAACCGTCATATCAGCAATGTTTGATGTAGTATTCAAATAGAAACTACTTAATCTCAGCATAATAAAAACAACTTGACATATTATGGAAATAAATAGATAAATAAATAAATAAAATAAACTTAGTGTACTGCATGTTCATAGAAAAATATAATAAAAGCCTAATTCTGATGACAATAAGTAATTACAGATAACTGCAATACATGCAACTTTTATCTTCTATAGTTCCTCATTCTTAACACACAAGAAATGTTGCAATGGTCGTTCAAACCCGGGGAACTAAAAGAATTTAACAGTAACTGCCATTCTAACTCACAGATTTCAAGTAATAAAGGAACTGGTCCACCTCTTATGGTGTGTGCCACTTCATCTATAGCTATAAAATGAAAACTATGGCCTGGATGTTTTGTGCAGTGTCTTGCTAGGGCATTTTCTGTTTTGTTTTTCCTAATTGCATACAAATGTTCGTAGATTCTGTCTCGGAATCTACGATCTGTTTTTCCTATATAAAATGCCTTACAGCAGTTACACTGGGCCAAATAAACTATAGATTTAGAATCACAGTTAAGTCTATGATGAATGTAATATTTCCTATTCCTAATCAGAAAGGAATTCACAACTTTCACTTCTCTACAATAGTTGCAAAACCCACACTGGAAACATCCCTTTGGTCTTGTAGTCGTATACAATGCATTGTTCCTTTCTAATATTGTTTTTAAATTACAACCTCGTTTAAACACAAATTTTGATCTGTCACCAAGTTTTTCAAACAGTTCCTCATTATTCAAGATATAATACCAATTCTTAGTTAGAATATGTTGTATATCCCACGAATTGGTATTAAAAGTCGAAATAAAACTAGTCTGAAAACACTTTGTTTCATTGTTAACTGAACTAGGACTGTCCCTCAGCTCAATATTAATCTGTTCTATTGAAGTATTGGTAGTCACTACCTGTGTTTCTAAGTTGTTATGTATTAAAAGGGGAGGGTACAAGCCTTTTGAACGCTTAAAGTTAATTTCATCCAAAAGTTCAGTAAACATAGACAATGGATAATCCCTGTTCATAAACATTTCCTTCAACTTGTTACATTCATACAGAAAAGATGTTTCTCGACTACACATTCTGGCTGCTCTTATTAGTTGACCTTTGATGATAGCTCTTTTTTGTTTATAAGGATGTGCGCTGTTAAAATGTAAAAATGAATTGCAGTATGTTGGTTTCCTGTGTACAGTAGAAAAGTATTCTGAATTTGTTAAGTCTTTATGTAATTTTACATCTAAGTAATCGATCTCTGTTTCTGAGAAGTTAAATGTAAACTTTAAAAATGGTGTAGTGGTATTAAATGAGTCAATCAAACATGTTGCTGATTCCATGTTCCCTTTAAATAAAATAAAAACATCATCTAGGTACCTTGTGTAGTATTTAATTTTATCCATAGAAGTATTATTGCAAAATATAAACTTCTTCTCCCAATACGCCATAAAAAGGTTAGCGACACTGGCACCGCATGGCGACCCCATCGCTATACCCTGTTTTTGTAAGTAAAACTTCCCATTAAAGGTAAAATAATTTGATGTTAAGATTATATCCAATAATTCAGATACTATATCTATTTCATCTTGTGTAGCTTTTAACTCAATCAGCATCAAGGAAATCCATTCTACTGCTTCTAAGTGAGGTATAGATGTGTACAAATCCACAACGTCAATTGTCAAAAAGTTGAATGAACTATCAAATTCTATATTACACATGTTTTGAAGGAATGTCCATGAATCCTTGCAAATACTCGGTATAAATTTCAGATATTTAGTCAAAATAGTTTCAACGAGTTGTGCACAAGGATAAGTTATAGAAAGATGGCTATCAATTAGAGCACGAAGTGGTGGGTTTAGCATATCCTTGTGGATTTTCGGGATGCTGAAAATCACTGGGTTTTTTGGCATAGAAATGTCGATGTAATTATAGGTGTCTAAATCAATTTTTCCACTAATAAATAAATCCTTAAAGTAGCCCCTTATTCTAGACTGTGATATATTTATTTTGTTCAATGAAGAAATGCTGTAAGTGGGACTACTTAGGACAAGATCCATTTTTTCTATGTATGTGTGATTGTCGAAAATTACCAACCCACCACCTTTGTCTGGTTTAACTACCCTGACTGCTGATGAACAAAGAAGTTTAAGACTTGTTAGTTGTTCTTCTGTAACATTGTATTTAACTTGTTTATTCAGAAATTAATTGACATGCTGCATGTGGCGGATGTCCAACTCACATGCACTCTCAAATAATGCTAAAACTGCATGCAAGGGAGGGTTAAAAGTACTAGCCAGTTTTAACCTAGAAACATTTTCAAAATCCTTGCTGTTGAAAATCAAATCAAGATTTAATTTACGGACATAGCATTTCAAGTCAATCAATGTTTTCGCTATGTTGCATTTCCTTGTTGGGACAAATGTGTTCCCAAATGCTAACAACTCAACACGGCAAGGGTCTAAGGTAATACTTGAAAAGTTATAGATGGTAAAGTCCCCTTTGCAGTTGGTTAATGTTTTTAACTTGTTGTTAAACGAAGAAGTATTATTATAGACAGATGGAATGTCTAATTCTGAAAGTTGTTCCTGTTTTTCTGCTGGAACTTCGAGTTCCGTGCTCCTAAAAAACGACCATTCATCATAGACTTAACTGTGATTCTAAATCTATAGTTTATTTGGCCCAGTGTAACTGCTGTAAGGCATTTTATATAGGAAAAACAGATCGTAGATTCCGAGACAGAATCTACGAACATTTGTATGCAATTAGGAAAAACAAAACAGAAAATGCCCTAGCAAGACACTGCACAAAACATCCAGGCCATAGTTTTCATTTTATAGCTATAGATGAAGTGGCACACAACATAAGAGGTGGACCAGTTCCTTTATTACTTGAAATCTGTGAGTTAGAATGGCAGTTAGTGTTAAATTCTTTTAGTTACCCGGGTTTGAATGACCATTGCAACATTTCTTGTGTGTTAAGAATGAGGAACTATAGAAGATAAAAGTTGCATGTATTGCAGTTATCTGTAATTACTTATTGTCATCAGAATTAGGCTTTTATTATATTTTTCTATGAACATGCAGTACACTAAGTTTATTTTATTTATTTATTTATCTATTTATTTCCATAATATGTCAAGTTGTTTTTATTATGCTGAGATTAAGTAGTTTCTATTTGAATTCTACATCAGACATTGCTGATATGACTGTTTGAATGCATGCCTATATTGTTTGAATAAGCATATGTAAATATTAGTTTGGCCATTTACAGTTTTGTAGGATTATTGAGTTTAGGTTGTTAGTTGGTAATGATGCATTTTACATATATCACTTATGGTTTAAAATGTTTTTTAATACTTGCTTATGTGCTTTTAAATATAAACATAAAATGCATTTAGTTTATAAACAAAGTAAATAGATTATGTACAAATTTTTGATGTACCTTTAAATGTTTCAATTAGCCAGTTAACGTAATCCACGTAAATATAAATTTGAAATTTGGCAGTACTGTTTTAAATTTTGATTCTGAGGAAGCTACAGCTGAGTCAGTAGCGAAAACGCTGTTGTTTTTCATTAAAAACTGCGTTCAATTTTTGGAACTTGCTACCTCTTGCCTGGTTATTTCCAGCCTTTAGATTTCTTTGACTACTAGAGCTCGTGAACAGCCGTTCTCTGTCTTTTACTAGTTTATCGTTGTTCCAGTTTGTTTCTTGTTAGGAAAACCTGGCAGAAGTAAGGCCAGCATTACGGCTGAGCTGTAAGGAATATCTGACAGACGCAAGGCCAGCATTACAGTTGACCTGTTAGGAATACCTGGCAGAATTAATGCCAGCATTACAGCTGTCCTGTGAGGAATACCTGGCAGAAGTAAGGCCAGAATTACAGGTGACCTGTTAGGAATACCTGGCAAAGGTAAGGCCAGCATTGCAGCTGACCAGTTTATTTTTATTTATTTATTTTTATTTTACATTTGTTGACCGGGATAGTCCGACTGGATGCATGTCCATTTTCAGCGGAGGCCCGGCAAGAAAAGCTCCAAGGGTAAGCAGATAAAGCATTACATAATACCAGCATTACATACAGATTATTTACAGAGATTACATAAGTAAGCAAGTTAAACAAGTTCCACAGGTTACAGTTAGTCCTGAGCACAAGTCAGGATTAAATTAAATTACACAGTAAACTGGTTAACAGATTTTTACACATTCGAGTTAGCCAGGCTTGATACATTGACATAGCCAGTTAAGTGACAAATGTTGTTTGAGTCTAGTTTTAAATTGACCTAAGGTGGAAAGTAAGGTAATATCAGCTGGAAGAGAGTTCCAGGATCTACTTACAGAGTTTGCAAAGAGAGAATCACTGGCTGTGTTATTAATTTTGCTAGTGTGAATTAGTAGTTTGTTAGAGGATCGAAGCGGTCTAGGATTGTTATAGGGGGTGATAATATTTTTAAGTGCAGGAGTATTGTCCGGATTATAGAGGATTTTATAGGCCATAATCAGTTGGTTATACTGGATTAGGCTAGGTAGTTCAAGCCAACCAAGCTGATTTAGATTGATGCAATGATGTGTCCTTAAAGGCAGCCCAGTGGCAAACCTGGCAACGTGGTTGTAGCAAATTGAGAGTTTGTTAAGGACAGTCTTGTTCAAATTTGAGAGTAGAGGGGATGCATACAGAAGGGTTGAAAGAAGGTGAGAGCGAGCTATGGCAATTTTAGCTGGAGGGGTTAGGAAGGCTTTTACTCCGTAAAGTGACCCTAGTTTTTTAATGATGGTTTTGATAGTTTTGATAGTTGTATAGGAATACCTGCCAGAATTAAGGCTAGCATTGCTGCTGACCTGTTAGAAATACCTGGCAGAAGTAAGCTCAGCATTACAGCTGGCCTGTTAGGAATACCTGGCAGAAGTAAGGTCAGAATTACTGCTGACCTGTTAGGAAGTATGGCCAGCATTGCCCCTGATCTGTTAGGAATACCTGGCAGAAGTAAGGCCAGCATTGCAGCAGACCTGTTAGGAATACTTGCCAGAAGTAAGGGCAGCATTACAGCTGACCTGTTAAGAATACCTGCCAGAAGCT
>NC_056743.1:333634627-333697127 GCF_019279795.1 Protopterus annectens
AGGTTTAAAAACGTTATGTTGGAAATTCGCATGTTGTGGTAATTCGCGTATGTTGGAATTCGCGTTTGTGGAAATTCGCTTATTTGGGTTTTTTGTTGTGGAAATTCGCCTTTTTGGGAATTGCTTATGTTGGAAATTCGCTGTATGTTGGGAATTCGCTGTTGTTGGGAAATCGCGTATGTTGGGAAATTTCTTTGGTCTGGTTTCGAATTCACTGTTAAATTATTTGTTTGGTTAAACCCACTTAAGAAAATCTTTGGTGCTGGGTAAC
The DNA here is from genome assembly GCF_019279795.1 of Protopterus annectens. NCBI lineage: Eukaryota > Metazoa > Chordata > Ceratodontiformes > Protopteridae > Protopterus > Protopterus annectens. Next base: position 333,634,899 of record NC_056743.1, read on the forward strand.
TATCCAGAACGTTCACTGTTAAAGGGAAACTTACTGCTTGTATGTGGTGCTGGGTAAATATCCAGCACGTTCACTGTTAAAGGGAAATGTACTGCTTGTATGTGGTGCTGGGTAAATATCCGGCACATTCACTGTTAAAGGGAAACTTACTGCTTGTATGTGGTGCTGCGTAAATATCCAGCACATTCACTGTTAACGGAAAGCTTACTGCTTGTATGTGGTGCTGGGTAAATATCCAGCACATTCACTGTTAACGGAAAGCTTACTGCTTGTATGTGGTACTGGGTAAATATCCAGCATGTTCACTGTTAACATGAAACTTACTGCTTGTATGTGGTGCTGCATAAATATCCAGCATGTTCACTGTTAACGGAAAGCTTACTGCTTGTATGTGGTACTGGGTAAATATCCAGCATGTTCACTGTTAAAGGGAAACTTACTGCTTGTATGTGGTGCTGGGTAAATATCCAGCATGTTCACTGTTAAAGGGAAACTTACTGCTTGTATGTGGTGCTGGGTAATTATGCAGCACGTTCACTGTTAAACGGAAACTTGCTGTTTGTATGTGGTGCTGGGTAAATATCCAGCATGTTCACTGTTAACAGGAAACTTACTGCTTGTATGTGGTGCTGCATAAATATCCAGCACATTCACTGTTAAAGGGAAACTTACTGCTTGTATGTGGTGCTGGGTAAATATCCACCATGTTCACTGTTAAAGGAAAAATTATTGCTTGTATGTGGTGCTGGTTAAATATCCAGCATGTTCTCTGTTAAAGGGAAACTTACTGCTTGTATGTGATGCTGGGTAAATATCCAGCACGTTCACTGTTAAAGGGAAACTTACTGCTTGTATGTGGTGCTGGGTAAATATCCAGCATGTTCACTGTTAAAGGGAAACTTACTGCTTGTATGTGGTGCTGGGTAAATATCCAGCACATTCACTGTTAAAGTGAAATTTACTGCTTGTATGTGGTGCTGAGTAAATATACAGCTTGTTCACTTTTAAAGGGAAACTTACTGCTTGTATGTGGTGCTGGGTAAATATCCAGCATGTTCACTGTTAAACGGAAACTTACTGCTTGTATGTGGTGCTGGGTAAATATCCAGCATGTTCACTGTTAACAGGAAACTTACTGCTTGTATGTGGTGCTGGGTAAATATCCAGCACATTCACTGTTAAAGGGAAACTTACTGCTTGTATGTGGTGCTGGGTAAATATCCAGCATGTTCACTGTTAAAGGGAAACTTACTGCTTGTATGTGGTGCTGGGTAAATATCCAGCACATTCACTGTTAAAAGGAAATTTACTGCTTGTATGTGGTGCTGGGTAAATATCCAGCACATTCACTGTTAAAGGGAAAATTACTGCTTGTATGTGGTGCTAGGTAAATATCCAGCATGTTCACTGTTAAAGGAAAACTTACTGCTTGTATGTGGTGCTGGGTAAATATCCAGCACGTTCACTGTTAAAGGGAAACTTACTGCTTGTATGTGGTGCTGGGTAAATATCCAGCATGTTCACTGTTAAAGGGAAACTTACTGCTTGTGTGTGGTGCTGGGTAAATATCCAGCATGTTCACTGTTAAAGGGAAACTTACTGCTTGTATGTGGTGCTGGGTAAATATCCAGCACGTTCACTGTTAAAGGGAAACTTACTGCTTGTATGTGGTGCTGGGTAAATATCCAGCACATTCACTGTTAAAGGGAAACTTACTGCTTGTATGTGGTGCTGGGTAAATATCCAGCATGTTCACTGTTAAAGGGAAACTTACTGCTTGTATGTGGTGCTGGGTAAATATCCAGCATGTTCACTGTTAAAGGAAACTTACTGCTTGTATGTGGTGCTGGGTAAATATCCAGCATGTTCACTGTTAGAGGGAAACTTACTGCTTGTATGTGGTGCTGGGTAAATATCCAGCACGTTCACTGTTAAAGGGAAACTTACTGCTTGTATGTGGTGCTGGGTAAATATCCAGCATGTTCACTGTTAACAGGAAACTTACTGCTTGTATGTGGTGCTGGGTAAATATCCAGCACATTCACTGTTAAAGGGAAACTTACTGCTTGTATGTGGTGCTGGGTAAATATCCAGCACATTCACTGTTAAAGGAAACTTACTGCTTGTATGTGGTGCTGGGTAAATATCCAGCACATTCACTGTTAAAGGGAAACTTACTGCTTGTATGTGGTGCTGGGTAAATATCCAGCATGTTCACTGTTAAAGGGAAACTTACTGCTTGTATGTGGTGCTGGGTAAATATCCAGCATGTTCACTGTTAAATGGAAACTTACTGCTTGTATGTGGTGCTGGGTAAATATCCAGCATGTTCACTGTTAAAGGGAAACTTACTGCTTGTGTGTGGTGCTGGGTAAATATCCAGCATGTTCACTGTTAAAGGGAAACTTACTGCTTGTATGTGGTGCTGGGTAAATATCCAGCATGTTCACTGTTAAAGGGAAACTTACTGCTTGTATGTGGTGCTGGGTAAATATCCAGCATGTTCACTGTTAAAGGGAAACTTACTGCTTGTATGTGGTGCTGGGTAAATATCCAGCATGTTCACTGATAACAGGAAACTTACTGCTTGTATGTGGTGCTGGGTAAATATCCAGCACATTCACTGTTAAAGGGAAACTTACTGCTTGTATGTGGTGCTGGGTAAATATCCAGCACATTCACTGTTAAAGGGAAGCTTACTGCTTGTATGTGGTGCTGGGTTAATATCCAGCATGTTCACTGTTAAAGGGAAACTTATTGCTTGTATGTGGTGCTAGTTAAATATCCAGCACGTTCACTGTTAAATGGAAACTTACTGCTTGTATGTGGTTCTGGGTAAATATCCAGCATGTTCACTGTTAGAGGGAAACTTACTGCTCATATGTGGTGCTGGGTAAATATCCAGCACATTCACTGTTAACGGAAAGCTTACTGCTTGTATGTGGTACTGGGTAAATATCCAGCATGTTCACTGTTAAAGGGAAACTTACTGCTTGTATGTGGTGCTGGGTAAATATCCAGCATGTTCACTGTTAAAGGGAAACTTACTGCTTGTATGTGGTGCTGGGTAAATATCCAGCATGTTCACTGTTAAAGGGAAACTTACTGCTTGTATGTGGGGCTGGGTAAATATCCAGCACATTCACTGTTAAAGGAACCTTACTGCTTGTGTGTGGTGCTGGGTAAATATCCAGCACGTTCACTGTTAAAGGGAAACTTACTGCTTGTATGTGGTGCTGGGTAAATATCCAGCATGTTCACTGTTAAAGGGAAACTTACTGCTTGTATGTGGTGCTGGGTAAATATCCAGCATGTTCACTGTTAAAGGGAAACTTACTGCTTGTATGTGGTGCTGGGTAAATATCCAGCACGTTCACTGTTAAAGGGAAACTTACTGCTTGTATGTGGTGCTGGGTAAATATCCAGCATGTTCACTGTTAACAGGAAACTTACTGCTTGTATGTGGTGCTGGGTAAATATCCAGCATGTTCACTGTTAAAGGGAAACTTACTGCTTGTATGTGGTGCTGGGTAAATATCCAGCACATTCACTGTTAAAGGGAAACTTACTGCTTGTATGTGGTGCTGGGTAAATATCCAGCATGTTCACTGTTAACAGGAAACTTACTGCTTGTATGTGGTGCTGGGTAAATATCCAGCACATTCACTGTTAAAGGGAAACTTACTGCTTGTATGTGGTGCTGGGTAAATATCCAGCATGTTCACTGTTAAAGGAAACTTACTGCTTGTATGTGGTGCTGGGTAAATATCCAGCATGTTCACTGTTAAAGGGAAACTTACTGCTTGTATGTGGTGCTGGGTAAATATCCAGCACGTTCACTGTTAAAGGATAACTTACTGCTTGTATGTGGTGCTGGGTAAATATCCAGCATGTTCACTGTTAAAGGGAAACTTACTGCTTGTATGTGGTGCTGGGTAAATATCCAGCACGTTCACTGTTAAAGGGAAACTTACTGCTTGTATGTGGTGCTGGGTAAATATCCAACAGGTTCACTGTTAAAGGGAAACTTACTGCTTGTATGTGGTGCTGGGTAAATATCCAGCACATTCACTGTTAAAGGAAAAATTATTGCTTGTATGTGGTGCTAGTTAAATATCCAGCACGTTCACTGTTAAAGGGAAACTTACTGCTTGTATGTGGTTCTGGGTAAATATCCAGCATGTTCACTGTTAGAGGGAAACTTACTGCTTGTATGTGGTGCTGGGTAAATATCCAGCATGTTCACTGTTAGAGGGAAACTTACTGCTTGTATGTGGTGCTGGGTAAATATCCAGCATGTTCACTGTTAAAGGGAAACTTACTGCTTGTATGTGGTGCTGGGTAAATATCCAGCACGTTCACTGTTAAAGGGAAACTTACTGCTTGTATGTGGTGCTGGGTAAATATCCAGCACGTTCACTGTTAAAGGGAAACTTACTGCTTGTATGTGGTGCTGGGTAAATATCCAGCACGTTCACTGTTAACAGGAAACTTACTGCTTGTATGTGGTGCTGGGTAAATATCCAGCATGTTCACTGTTAAAGGGAAACTTACTGCTTGTATGTGGTGCTGGGTAAATATCCAGCATGTTCACTGTTAACAGGAAACTTACTGCTTGTATGTGGTGCTGGGTAAATATCCAGCATGTTCACTGTTAAAGGGAAACTTACTGCTTGTGTGTGGTGCTGGGTAAATATCCAGCACATTCACTGTTAAAGGGAAACTTACTGCTTGTGTGTGGTGCTGGGTAAATATCCAGCACGTTCACTGTTAAAGGATAACTTACTGCTTGTATGTGGTGCTGGGTAAATATCCAGCATGTTCACTGTTAAAGGGAAATTTACTGGTTGTATATGGTGCTGGGTAAACATCCAGCATGTTCACTGCTAAAGGGAAACTTACTGCTTGTATGTGGTGTTGGGTAAATATCCAGCACATTCACTGTTAGAGGTTAACTTACTGCTTGTGTGTGGTTCTGGGTAAATATCCAGCACGTTCACTGTTAAAGAGAAACTTACTGCTTGTATGTAGTGCTGGGTAAATATCCAGCATGTTCACTGATAATGGGAAACTTACTGCTTGTATGTGGTGCTGGGTAAATATCCAGCACATTCACTGTTAGAGGGAAACTTACTGCTCATATGTGGTGCTGGGTAAATATCCAGCACATTCACTGTTAACAGGAAGCTTACTGCTTGTATGTGGTACTGGATACATATCCAGCACATTTACTGTTAAAGGGAAACTTACTGCTTGTATGTGGAGCTGGGTAAATATCCAGCATATTCACTGTTAAAGTGAAACTTACTGCTTGTATGTGGTGCTGAGTAAATATCCAGCACGTTCACTGTTAAAGGGAAACTTACTGCTTGTGTGTGGTGCTGGGTAAATATCCAGCATGTTCACTGTTAGAGGGAAACTTACTGCTTGTGTGTGGTGCTGGGTAAATATCCGGCAAGTTTTCTGTTAGTGGGAAACTTACTGCTTGTATGTGGTGCTGGGTAATTATCCAGCACGTTCACTGTTAGAGGGAAACTTACTGCTTGTATGTGGTGCTGGGTAAATATCCAGAACGTTCACTGTTAAAGGGAAACTTGCTGCTTGTATGTGGTGCTGGGTAAATATCCAGCACGTTCACTGTTAACGGGAAACTTACTGCTTGTATGTGGTGCTGGGTAAATATCCAGCACATTCACTGTTAAAGGGAAACTTACTGCTTGTATGTGGTGCTGAGTAAATATCCAGCACGTTCCCTGTTAAAGAGAAACTTGCTGCTTGTATGTGGTGCTGGTTAAATATCCAGCATGTTCACTGTTAAAGGGAAACTTACTGCTTGTATAAGATGCTGGGTAAATATCCAGCACGTTCACTGTTAAAGGGAAACTTATTGCTTGTATGTGGTGCTGGTTAATATCCAGCATGTTCACTGTTAGAGGTTAACTTACTGCTTGTGTGTGGTGTTTGGTAAATATCCAGCACATTCACTGTTAAAGGGAAACTTACTGCTTGTGTGTTGTGCTGGGTAAATATCCAGCACGTTCACTGTTAAAGGGAAACTTACTGCTTGTATGTGGTGCTGGGTAAATATCCAGCATGTTCACTGTTAAAGGGAAACTTACTGGTTGTATTTGGTGCTGGGTAAACATCCAGCATGTTCACTGTTAGAGGTTAACTTACTGCTTGTATGTGGTGCTGGGTAAATATCCAGCATGTTCACTGTTAAAGGGAAACTTACTGCTTGTGTGGTGCTGGGTAAATATCCAGCATGTTCACTGTTAAAGGGAAACTTACTGCTTGTATGTGGTGCTGGGTAAATATCCAGCATGTTCACTGTTAAAGGGAAACTTACTGCTTGTATGTGGTGCTGGGTAAATATCCAGCACATTCACTGTTAAAGGGAAACTTACTGCTTGTATGTGGTGCTGGGTAAATATCCAGCATGTTCACTGTTAAAGGGAAACTTACTGCTTGTATGTGGTGCTGGGTAAATATCCAGCATGTTCACTGTTAAAGGAAACTTACTGCTTGTATGTGGTGCTGGGTAAATATCCAGCACATTCACTGTTAAAGGGAAACTTACTGCTTGTATGTGGTGCTGGGTAAATATCCAGCATGTTCACTGTTAACAGGAAACTTACTGCTTGTATGTGGTGCTGGGTAAATATCCAGCACATTCACTGTTAAAGGGAAACTTACTGCTTGTGTGTGGTGCTGGGTAAATATCCAGCATGTTCACTGTTAAAGGAAATTTACTGCTTGTATGTGGTGCTGGGTAAATATCCAGCATGTTCACTGTTAAAGGGAAACTTACTGCTTGTATGTGGTGCTGGGTAAATATCCAGCACATTCACTGTTAAAGGGAAACTTACTGCTTGTATGTGGTGCTGGGTAAATATCCAGCACGTTCACTGTTAAAGGGAAACTTACTGCTTGTATGTGGTGCTGGGTAAATATCCAGCACATTCACTGTTAAAGGGAAACTTACTGCTTGTATGTGGTGCTGGGTAAATATCCAGCATGTTCACTGTTAAAGGGAAACTTACTGCTTGTATGTGGTGCTGGGTAAATATCCAGCACATTCACTGTTAAATGGAAACTTACTGCTTGTATGTGGTGCTGGGTAAATATCCAGCACATTCACTGTTAAAGGAAACTTACTGCTTGTATGTGGTGCTGGGTAAATATCCAGCACATTCACTGTTAAAGGGAAACTTACTGCTTGTATGTGGTGCTGGGTAAATATCCAGCACATTCACTGTTAAAGGGAAACTTACTGCTTGTATGTGGTGCTGGGTAAATATCCAGCACGTTCACTGTTAAAGAGAAACTTACTGCTTGTGTGTGGTGCTGGGTAAATATCCAGCATGTTCACTGTTAAAGGGAAACTTACTGCTTGTATGTGGTGCTGGGTAAATATCCAGCACGTTCACTGTTAAAGGGAAACTTACTGCTTGTATGTGGTGCTGGGTAAATATCCAGCATGTTCACTGTTAAAGGGAAACTTACTGCTTGTATGTGGTGCTGGGTAAATATCCAGCACGTTCACTGTTAAAGGGAATCTTATTGCTTGTATGTGGTGCTGGTTAATATCCAGCATGTTCACTGTTAAAGGGAAACTTACTGCTTGTATGTGGTGCTGGGTAAATATCCAGCACATTCACTGTTAAAGGGAAACTTACTGCTTGTGTGTTGTGCTGGGTAAATATCCAGCACGTTCACTGTTAAAGGGAAACTTACTGCTTGTATGTGGTGCTGGGTAAATATCCAGCATGTTCACTGTTAAAGGGAAACTTACTGGTTGTATATGGTGCTGGGTAAACATCCAGCATGTTCACTGTTAGAGGTTAACTTACTGCTTGTATGTGGTGCTGGGTAAATATCCAGCATGTTCACTGTTAGAGGTTAACTTACTGCTTGTGTGTGGTTCTGGGTAAATATCCAGCATGTTCACTGTTAAAGAGAAATGTACTGCTTGTATGTAGTGCTGGGTAAATATCCAGCATGTTCACTGATAATGGGAAACTTACTGCTTGTATGTGGTTCTGGGAAAATATCCAGCACGTTCACTGTTAAAGAGAAACTTATTGCTTGTATGTAGTGCTGGGTAAATATCCAGCATGTTCACTGATAATGGGAAACGTACTGCTTGTATGTGGTACTGGGTAAATATCCAGCACGTTCACTGCTAAAAGAAAACTTACTGCTTGTATGTGGTGCGGGGTAAATATCCCGCATGTTTAGTGTTAAGGGGAAGCTTACTGGTTGTATGTGGGGCTGGGTAAATATCCAGCATGTTCACTGTTAAAGGGAACCTTACTGCTTGTGTGTGGTGCTGGGTAAATATCCAGCACATTCACTGTTAAAGGGAAACTTACTGTTTGTGTGTGGTGTTAGGTAAATATCCAGCACGTTCACTGTTAAAGGGAAACTTACTGCTTGTGTGTGGTGCTGGGTAAATATCCAGCACATTCACTGTTAAAGGGAAACTTACTGCTTGTGTGTGGTGCTGGGTAAATTTTCAGCATGTTCACTGTTTGAGAGAAACTTACTGCTTGTATGTAGTGTTGGGTAAATATCCAGCACGTTCACTGTTAGTGGGAAATTACTGCTTGTATCTGGTGCTGGGTAAATATACAGCCCGTTAACTGTTAGAGGGAAACTTACTGCTTGTATGTGGTGCTGGGTAAATATCCAGCATGTTCACTGTTAAAGGGAAACTTACTGCTTGTATGTGGTGCTGGGTAAATATCCAGCACATTCACTGTTAAAGGGAAACTTACTGCTTGTATGTGGTGCTGGGTAAATATCCAGCACATTCACTGTTAAAGGAAACTTACTGCTTGTATGTGGTGCTGGGTAAATATCCAGCACATTCACTGTTAAAGGGAAACTTACTGCTTGTATGTGGTGCTGGGTAAATATCCAGCACGTTCACTGTTAAAGGAAACTTACTGCTTGTATGTGGTGCTGGGTAAATATCCAGCATGTTCACTGTTAAAGGAAACTTACTGCTTGTATGTGGTGCTGGGTAAATATCCAGCACGTTCACTGTTAAAGGGAAACTTACTGCTTGTATGTGGTGCTGGGTAAATATCCAGCACATTCACTGTTAAAGGGAAACTTACTGCTTGTGTGTGGTGCTGGGTAAATATCCAGCACGTTCACTGTTAAAGGGAAACTTACTGCTTGTGTGTGGTGCTGGGTAAATATCCAGCACATTCACTGTTCTTACTGCTTGTATGTGGTGCTGGGTAAATATCCAGCATGTTCACTGTTAAAGGGAAACTTACTGCTTGTATGTGGTGCTGGGTAAATATCCAGCATGTTCACTGTTAAAGGGAAACTTACTGCTTGTATGTGGTGCTGGGTAAATATCCAGCATGTTCACTGTTAAAGGGAAACTTACTGCTTGTATGTGGTGCTGGGTAAATATCCAGCATGTTCACTGTTAAAGGGAAACTTACTGCTTGTATGTGGTGCTGGGTAAATATCCAGCACATTCACTGTTAAAGGGAAACTTACTGCTTGTATGTGGTGCTGGGTAAATATCCAGCACGTTCACTGTTAAAGGGAAACTTACTGCTTGTATGTGGTGCTGGGTAAATATCCAGCACATTCACTGTTAAAGGAAACTTACTGCTTGTGTGTGGTGCTGGGTAAATATCCAGCACGTTCACTGTTAAAGGGAAACTTACTGCTTGTATGTGGTGCTGGGTAAATATCCAGCATGTTCACTGTTAAAGGGAAACTTACTGCTTGTATGTGGTGCTGGGTAAATATCCAGCATGTTCACTGTTAAAGGGAAACTTACTGCTTGCATGTGGTGCTGGGTAAATATCCAGCATGTTCACTGTTAGAGGTTAACTTACTGCTTGTATGTGGTGCTGGGTAAATATCCAGCACATTCACTGTTAAAGGGAAACTTACTGCTTGTATGTGGTGCTGGGTAAATATCCAGCATGTTCACTGTTAAAGGGAAACTTACTGCTTGTATGTGGTGCTGGGTAAATATCCAGCATGTTCACTGTTAAAGGGAAACTTACTGCTTGTATGTGGTGCTGGGTAAATATCCAGCATGTTCACTGTTAAAGGGAAACTTACTGCTTGTATGTGGTGCTGGGTAAATATCCAGCACATTCACTGTTAAAGGGAAACTTACTGCTTGTATGTGGTGCTGGGTAAATATCCAGCACGTTCACTGTTAAAGGGAAACTTACTGCTTGTATGTGGTGCTGGGTAAATATCCAGCACATTCACTGTTAAAGGGAAACTTACTGCTTGTATGTGGTGCTGGGTAAATATCCAGCATGTTCACTGTTAAAGGAAACTTACTGCTTGTATGTGGTGCTGGGTAAATATCCAGCACGTTCACTGTTAAAGGGAAACTTACTGCTTGTATGTGGTGCTGGGTAAATATCCAGCATGTTCACTGTTAGAGGGAAACTTACTGCTTGTATGTGGTGCTGGGTAAATATCCAGCATGTTCACTGTTAAAGGGAAACTTACTGCTTGTATGTGGTGCTGGGTAAATATCCAGCACATTCACTGTTAAAGGGAAACTTACTGCTTGTATGTGGTGCTGGGTAAATATCCAGCACATTCACTGTTAAAGCGAAAATTACTGCTTGTATGTGGTGCTGGGTAAATATCCAGCACATTCACTGTTAAAGGGAAAATTACTGCTTGTATGTGGTGCTGGGTAAATATCCATCACGTTCACTGTTAAAGGGAAAATTACTGCTTGTGTGTGGTGCTGGGTAAATATCCAGCATTTTCACTGTTAAAGGGAAACTTACTGCTTGTATGTGGTGCTGAGTAAATATCCAGCACGTTCACTGTTAAATGGAAACTTACTGCTTGTATGTGGTGCTGGGTAAATATCCAGCACATTCACTGTTAAAGGGAAACTTACTGCTTGTGTGTGGTGCTGGGTAAATATCCAGCACGTTCACTGTTAAAGGGAAACTTACTGCTTGTATGTGGTGCTGGGTAAATATCCAGCACATTCACTGTTAAAGGGAAACTTACTGCTTGTATGTGGTGCTGGGTAAATATCCAGCATGTTCACTGTTAAAGGGAAACTTACTGCTTGTATGTGGTGCTGGGTAAATATCCAGCATGTTCACTGTTAAAGGGAAACTTACTGCTTGTATGTGGTGCTGGGTAAATATTCAGCATGTTCACTGTTAAAGGGAAACTTACTGCTTGCATGTGGTGCTGGGTAAATATCCAGCATGTTCACTGTTAGAGGTTAACTTACTGCTTGTATGTGGTGCTGGGTAAATATCCAGCATGTTCACTGTTAAAGGAAAACTTACTGCTTGTATGTGGTGCTGGGTAAATATCCAGCACGTTCACTGTTAAAGGGAAACTTACTGCTTGTATGTGGTGCTGGGTAAATATCCAGCACATTCACTGTTAAAGGGAAACTTACTGCTTGTGTGTGGTGCTGGGTAAATATCCAGCACGTTCACTGTTAAAGGGAAACTTACTGCTTGTATGTGGTGCTGGGTAAATATCCAGCACGTTCACTGTTAAAGGATAACTTACTGCTTGTATGTGGTGCTGGGTAAATATCCAGCATGTTCACTGTTAAAGGGAAACTTACTGCTTGTATTTGGTGCTGGGTAAACATCCAGCATGTTCACTGTTAGAGGTTAACTTACTGCTTGTATGTGGTGCTAGGTAAATATCCAGCACATTCACTGTTAGAGGTTAACTCACTGCTTGTGTGTGGTTCTGGGTAAATATCCAGCATGTTCACTGTTAAAGAGAAACTTACTACTTGTATGTAGTGCTGGGTAAATATCCAGAATGTTCACTGTTAAAGGGAAACTTACTGCTTGTATGTGGTGCTGGGTAAATATCCAGCATGTTCACTGTTAAAGGGAAACTTACTGCTTGTATGTGGTGCTGGGTAAATATCCAGCACATTCACTGTTAGAGGGAAACTTACTGCTTGTATGTGGTGCTGGGTAAATATCCAGCACATTCACTGTTAAAGGGAAACTTACTGCTTGTATGTGGTGCTGGGTAAATATCCAGCATGTTCACTGTTAAAGGAAACTTACTGCTTGTGTGTGGTGCTGGGTAAATATCCAGCACATTCACTGTTAAAGGGAAACTTACTGCTTGTATGTGGTGCTGGGTAAATATCCAGCACGTTCACTGTTAAAGGGAAACTTACTGCTTGTATGTGGTGCTGAGTAAATATACAGCATGTTCCCTGTTAAAGAGAAACTTGCTGCTTGTATGTGGTGCTGGGTAAATATCCAGCATGTTCACTGTTAAAGGGGAAATTACTGCTCGTATGTCGTGCTCGGTAAATATCCAGCACGTTCACTGTTTAAGGGAAACTTACTGCTTTTATATGGTGTTGGGAAAATATCCAGCATGTTCACTGTTAAAGGGAAACTTACTGCTTGTATGTGGTGCTGGGTAAATATCCAGCATGTTCACTGTTAAAGGGAGAATTACTGCCTGTATGTGGTGCTGGGAAAATATCCAGCACATTCACTGTTAAAGGGAAACTTACTGCTTGTATGTGGTGCTGGGTAAATATCCAGCACGTTCACTGTTAAAGGGAAACTTACTGCTTGTATGTGGTGCTGGGTAAATATCCAGCACATTCACTGTTAAAGGGAAACTTACTGCTTGTATGTGGTGCTGGGTAAATATCCAGCATGTTCACTGTTAAAGGGAAACTTACTGCTTGTATGTGGTGCTGGGTAAATATCCAGCACATTCACTGTTAGAGGGAAACTTACTGCTCATATGTGGTGCTGGGTAAATATCCAGCACATTCACTGTTAAAAGGAAATTTACTGCTTGTATGTGGTGCTGGGTAAATATCCAGCACATTCACTGTTAAAGGGAAAATTACTGCTTGTATGTGGTGCTGGGTAAATATCCATCACGTTCACTGTTAAAGGGAAAATTACTGCTTGTGTGTGGTGCTGGGTAAACATCCAGCATGTTTAGTGTTATTTGGAAACTTATTGCTTGTATGTGGTGCTGGGTAAATATCCCGCACGTTTAGTGTTAAAGGGAAACTTACTGTTTGTATGTGGGGCTGGGTAAATATCCAGCACATTCTCTGTTAAAGGGAACCTTACTGCTTGTGTGTGGTGCTGGGTAAATATCCAGCACGTTCACTGTTAAAGGGAAACTTACTGCTTGTGTGTGGTGCTGGGTAAATATCCAGCACGTTCACTGTTAAAGGGAAACTTACTGCTTTTGTGTGGTGCTGGGTAAATATCCAGCACGTTTACTGTTAAAGGGAAACTTACTGCTTGAGTGTGGTGCTGGGTAAATATCCAGCATGTTCACTGTTAAAGGGAAACTTACTGCTGGTATGTGGTGCTGGGTAAATATCCAGCATGTTCTCTCTTAAAGGGAAACTTACTACTTGCATGTGGTGCTGGGTAAATATCCAGCATGTTCACTGTTAGAGGTTAACTTACTGCTTGTATGTGGTGCTGTGTAAATATCCAGCATGTTCACTGTTAAAGGGAAACTTCAAGCTTTTTTGTGGTGCTGGGTAAATATCCAGCACGTTCACTGTTAAAGGGAAACTTACTGCTTGTGCGTGGTGTTGGGTAAATATCCAGCACATTCACTGTTAAAGGGAAACTTACTGCTTGTGTGTGGTGCTGGGTAAATATCCAGCACGTTCACTGTTAAAGGGAAACTTATTGCTTGTATGTGGTGCTGGGTAAATATCCAGCATGTTCACTGTTAAAGGATAACTTACTGCTGGTATGTGGTGCTGGGTAAATATCCAGCATGTTCTCAATAAAAGGGAAACTTACTACTTGCATGTGGTGCTGGGTATATATCCAGCATGTTCACTGTTAGAGGTTAACTTACTGCTTGTATGTCGTGCTGGGTAAATATCCAGCACATTCACTGTTAGAGGTTAACTAACTGCTTGTGTGTGGTTCTGGGTAAATATCCAGCATGTTCACTGATAAAGGGAGACTTACTGCTTGTATGTAGTGATGGGTAAATATCCAGCATGTTCACTGATAAAGGGAAACTTACTGCTTGTATGTGGTGCTGGGTAAATATCCAGCATGTTCACTGTTAAAGGGAAACTTACTGCTTGTATGTGGTGCTGGGTAAATATCCAGCACATTCACAGTTAGAGGGAAACTTACTTCTCATATGTGGTGCTGGGTAAATATCCAGGACATTCATTGTTAAAGGGAAATTTACTGCTTATATATGGTGCTGGGTAAATATCCAGCATGTTCACTATTAAAGGGAAAATTACTGCTTGTGTGTGGTGCTGAGTAAATATCCCGCACATTCACTGTTAACGGGAAACTTACTGCTTGTGTGTGGTGCTGGGTAAATATCCAGCACATTCACTTTTAAAGGGAAACTTACTGCTTGTATGTGGTGCTGGGTAAATATCCAGCACGTTCACTGTTAAAGGGAAACTTACTGCTTGTATGTGGTGCTGGGTAAATATCCAGCATGTTCACAGTTCATAGGTTCATCCTAGGCTATCTGCCCTATTGCATTTACAAGCCTAGCCAGAGTGTGTTTGGCTTTCGCCACCCATTTTAAATGAGTTTTGCTATACCCTTTTTCGAGGTTAGTATACTGTGCCTCTGTCTAACAGTGACACAGAAGTGATACCCTGGGTAAACCTACGATCCCCCATCCACTCATCAAGATTCCTCTTGAAGAGAGTCAGTGACGGACTCTGCCTAACCTGGACTGGGATTTTATTCTGGAGTAATGGGAGCCTCTGGGTTATGAATCTGTCCCTCCAGGATGTCCTATTTATTTCAGTGCTGAGGTTCAAGTCTCTCGAGCGCGTAGCTCGATGGGATTTGGATTTTCTGAGGTGCAGCATGTCCATTAATTCCGGGTTGGACATGGCTTTATACGTCAGGCACAGAGTGCCTCTGAGCAGGCGGTATGCCACTGAGTAGAGCTGGAATTTCTTTAACCAGGCAGCATATGGCATATGTTTGAGCCCTTTGATCCTCTTGGTGAGGTACTTTTGGGGTCTTTCCAGTTGCTGCAGGTGTCTGGTAAGGTACATCCCAAAAGAGGCATTGTACTCAATTATGGGCCTGATGAGGGATGAGTAAAGAGGCACGATGACCTCCCCTGATCTAGATGTGAATCCCTTCATGATTAGGTGGGCTATATAAAATGTTTTTCTAACCACTTTGGCCATGTGGTTGTCAAATGAGAGATTGCTATCAACTTGGGTCCCCAGGTCCCTAATTACTTCTTCCGTATCTAATGGATTACCACCTATGTGGTAATTTGTGGGCACTTTGTTTTTGCCAAAGGGGATGACTATACACTTTTTGGTGTTTAGCTTGAGGCCATGGCTCTGGCACCAGTTGTCTGTTTCTATGAGGCCCTTTTGGAGGATGCTTGTGTCGGCTGGAGAGTCGATTATGGCGCCCAGTTTGCAGTCATCTGCGAACTTGGTCAGCCATAGTCCTTCCGTGTTGGCCTGTACCTCTGAGAAATATATACCGAACAAAAGAGGTCCCAGGACTGAGCCTTGTGGAATGCCACTTGTAACTGGTTTGGAGTCTGACATGGCTCCAGCAATTCTAACCATGTGGGTTTTGTCCTTGAGCCAGTTTGCAACCCATCTAGTGACATAGGGGGTTTATATTTAAGCTGGTGAGCTTATCTATAATGCCCGAGTGGGGTATTGTATCAAAGGCTTTTAAGAGGTCCAGGTAGGCTGTGTGGACCACCTTCCCCTTGTCAATGGCCTTGGTGACTGTTTCAAAGAAATCAACCAGGTTTAAGAGGCAGGATCTGCCCTTAACAAAGCTGAACTGGGTAGGATCCAGTGTCTGTAGGTCCCCAATATCTTTATTTATAAGGACCATGATGATCCTTTCCGTAGCTTTGCAGACCAAACTAGTCAGGCTTATGGGGCGATAGTTTCCAGGATCCGTTGAGGCACCACCTTTGTGGAGAGGGACCACCGTTGCTGTACGCCATTCTTTGGGTACATATCCTGTAGTAAGGCTGAGATTGAACAGTAGTTTTATGTTTGAATTTAGCTCTTCTTGGAGTTCATGTAGGACGCAGCCCGGGACACCGTCTGGTCCCACTGATGCTGTGTTTTTTGCTTTGGAGAGAGCGGCTCTTACCTGAGCATCTGAGATGTCAGGGGGGGCCAGCACTCTGCTGGGATAGATATTTGCCCTTTTGGTGGGGAGGGGGGGTGAGAAGTTTGTGCTGAACCTGTCAGCTGGGATGTTGGCAATGTCTGTGGGTTTGGCATATTTTTTGTTATTTTGGACTAATTCTGAGCATATCTGGGAATTCCCACCCAGGTTCCTAACATAACTAAAGAAAGCCTTGTGATTATCCTTAGTGTCCTGTGCATTTTTCTCTCAAAGCTGGCCTTAGATGATTTTATGAGTGCCCGTAGTTTTTTGCTAATACTGATCAGAGATGCGTTCCCTTTTTGGGATTTTGCTCTATCATGTAGCAGCTTCCTCCTTCTATTGTATAGTTTGTTTATGGCTGGGGTCCACCAGACAGGACATCTGGCTTTGGAGGATTGGGTCTTGGTTTTATTTGGGATTGCATGGTCCATGCATTCCTGAAGGTGTTCATAGAATGCATTTATAAAGGATTCTGCGGTCTGGGCCATATTTTCCACAGGCCCGGGGGCTTTGAAGGATTCCACCTCAGTTTTGAGGAGTGTGAAATTTGCTTTAGAGAAGTTTTTCACTGTGGTTTTCTGGGCAGGGGTGGGGTCGGGATGTGAATATCCAGTGAGATTAGTTTATGGTCTGATCTTACCAGTGAGGGATACTCTTCTGGTCTGGATCATATAGTCGCCATGTTGGTGATGATCAGGTCCAGTATGTTTTCCCCTCTTGTGGGAGTGGTAACAAGTTGTTCCATAGCATTTGAGTTTATAAATTCTAGGAACCTTTGGGCTAGGGTGTTGGAGCTAGAGTAATGCTCCCAGTCTATGTTTGGGTAGTTGAAGTCACCCATTATAATGGTGTTTGGAGAGAACTTCATATTTTCCAGTGTTCTCTGGAAGGCCGAGTGGAGTTCCTGGGTTTAGGAGGGCAGTCTGTAGCAGGCTATAAACTTGAAGGCAGTTTTACCCACTGTTAGTTGCACATGGATAGTCTCTGATGCTTTGTGCTGTGCCACCAACCTGGTGTGGGTATATTTGACGAATATTGATACTGCCCCTCCTTTTGTGGTTCGGTCCAAGTTTTGGGGACGAAAAGCATGGTATGAGGTATAACCTGGTAGTGCTGGGGTGCTCTCGGGAGCCTTGAACCAGGTTTCTGTTACTGCACAGAGATCGATGTTCTCCATGCTAAGGAGAGTTTCAAGTGCATGCATCTTGAGGTTTAGACTTCTGGCATTAAGTAGCACTACTCTTAGTTTCTTATCCCTTGTGATACCTATGGAGGTGGGTTTGTCTTTTGAGCCTTGCCTAAAAAAGGTACTATGGGGGTAGCAAGAGCCTTTGCCAATATCCAAAAGCCTAGGGGTGATAGGTGCAAGCCGTCCCTAGTGAAGCATCGTGGCTTGTCGAGCATGTCATCCCAGGCTGACAGGCATTGGATCCCCTTTGAATGACACCAATACTTAAGCCAATTGTTGAAATGGATCATCTTGTCTTCATATTGTGGCATCATTCTTGTGAGGGTAAGATGCTACTTAAGGTCAGGGTCATAACGGCCTGGGCTACATGCTCAGAGTGCTCCTCTATGTACGTCTCAGGTCATTCACACCAGCATGGACAATGACAGTCATATTTGTACTTGCCTTGGAGTGACCTGAGTGCTTGTGTTATGTGGCGGATCCTAGCACCCGACAGGCAGCTCACCATGACCTTCTCCTTGTTCAGCCTGGTGAGCGGGACGTCAGTGTGCCTGATGATAGAGTCACCTATTACAAGTGTATCAGGTGTGTTGTTTAGCCTTAAGGGCTGTGACTGTTCAGCACACTGGCTTTGTGAGCTATGTGTTGCACGTGTTTTGTTTTGGGGTAGTGGTTGCTTGGGTGTCTGCTTTGGAGGTCCCTGCTGCTTAGGCAGATTTTTATTTAGAGCCTCCGAGTATGTTAAAGGGAAACACTGCTTGTATGTGGTGCTGGGTAAATATTCAGCACGTTCACTGTTAGAGAGAAACTTACTGCTTGTATGTGGTGCTGGGTAAATATCCAGCATGTTCACTGTTAAAGGGAAACGCACTGCTTATATGTGGTGCTGGGTAAATATCTAGCACATTCACTGTTAGAGGTTAACTTACTGCTTGTATATGGTGCTTGGTAAATATACAGCCCGTTCACTTTTAAAGAGAAACTTGCTGCTTGTATGTGCTGCTGGGTAAATATCCAGCACTTTCACTGTTAAAGGGAAACTTACTGCTTGTATGTGGTGCTGGGTAAATATCCAGCACGTTCACTGCTAGAGGTTAACTTACTGCTTGTAGGTGGTGCTGGGTAAATATCCAGCATGTTCACTGTTAGAGGGAAACTTACTGCTCGTATGTGGGGCTGGGTAAATATCCAGTGCATTCACTGTTAGATGGAAACTTACTGCTTGTGTGTGGTGCTGGGTAAATATCCAGCATGTTCACTGTTAAAGGGAAACTTACTGCTTGTATGTGGTGCTGGGAAAATATCCAGCACATTCACTGTTAAAGGGAAACTTACTGCTTGTATCTGGTGCTGGGTAAATAACCAGCACTTTCACTTTTAAAGGGAAACTTGTTGCTTGTATGTGGTGCTGGGTAAATATCCAGCATGTTCACTGTGAGAGGGAACCTTATTGCTCGTATCTGGTGCTGGGTAAATATCCAGCACGTTCACTGTTAAAGGGAAACTTGCTGCTTGTATGTGGTGCTGGGTAAATATCCAGCACTTTCACTGTTAAAGGGAACCTTACTGCTTGTGTGTGGTGCTGGGTAAATATCCAGCACATTCACTGTTAAAGGGAAACTTACTGCTTGTGTGTGGTGCTGGGTAAATATCCAGCATGTTCACTGTTAAAGGGAAACTTACTGCTTGTAAGTGGAGCTGGGTAAATATCCAGCACGTTCACTGTTAGTGGGAAACTTACTACTTGTAAGTGGAGCTGGGTAAATATCCAGTACGTTCACTGTTAGAGGCAAACTTACTGTTTGCATGTGGTGCTGGGTAAATATCCAGCACTTTCATTGTTAACTGGAAACTTACTGCTTGTATGTTGTGCTGGGTAAATATCCAGCACATTCACTGTTAAAGGGAAACTTACTGCTTGTTTGTGGTGCTGGGCAAAAATCCAGCACATTCACTGTTAAAGAGAAACTTGCTGCTTGTATGTGGTGCTGGGTAAATATCCAGCACATTCACTGTTAAAGGAAAACTTATTGCTCGTATGTGGTGCTGGGTAAATATCCAGCACATTCACTGTTAAAGGGAAACTTACTGCTTGTATGTGGTCCTGGGCAAATGTACAGCACATTCACGGTTAAAGGGAAACTTACTGCTTGTATGTGGTGCTGGGTAAATATCCAGCACGTTCACTGTTAGAGGGAAACTTACTGCTTGTGTGTGGTGCTGGGTAAATATCCAACACATTTACTGTTAAAGGGAAACTTACTGCTTGTATGTGGTGCTGGGTAAATATCCAGCACCTTCACTGTTAAAGGGAAATTTACTGTTTGTATGTGGTGCTAGGTAAATATCCAGCACATTCACTGTTAAAGGGAAACTTACTGCTTATATGTGGTGCTGGGTAAATATCCAGCACGTTCACTGTTAAAGGGAACCTTACTGCTTGTGTGTGGTGCTGGGTAAATTTACAGCATGTACACTGTTAAAAGGAACCTTACTGCTTGTGTGTGGTGCTGGGTAAATATCCAGCACATTCACTGTTAAAGGGAACCTTACTGGTTATGTGTGGTGCTGGGTAAATATCCAGCACATTCACTGTTAAAAGGAAACTTACTGCTTGTATGTGGTGCTGGGTAAATATCCAGCACTTTCATGTTTAAAGGGAACCTTACTGCTTGTGTGTGGTGCTGGGTAAATATCCAGCACGTTCACTGTTAAAGGGAAACTTACTGCTTGTGTGTGGTGCTGGGTAAATATCCAGCACGTTCACTGTTAAAGGGAAACTTACTGCTTGTATGTGGTGCTGGGTAAATATCCAGCATGTTCACTGTTAAAGGGAATCTTACTGCTTGTGTGTGGTGCTGGGTAAATATCCAGCACATTCACTGTTAAAGGGAAACTTGCTGCTTGTATGTGGTTCACTGTTAAAGGGAAACTTGCTGCTTGTATGTGGTTCACTGTTAAAGGGAAACTTACTGCTTGTATGTGGTGTTGGGGAAATGCCCAGCACATTCACGGTTAAAGGGAAACTTACTGCTTGTATGTGGTGCTGGGTACATATCCAGCACATTCACTGTTAAAGGGAAACTTACTGCTTGTGTGTGGTGCTGGGTAAATATCCAGCACATTCACTGTTAAAAGGAAACTTACTGCTTGTGTGTGGTGCTGGGTAAATATCCAGCTCATTCACTGTTAAAGGGAAACTTACTGCTTGTGTGTGGTGCCGGGTAAATATCCAGCACATTCACTGTTAATGGGAAACTTACTGCTTATATGTGGTGCTGGGTAAATATCCAGCACGTTCACTGTTAAAGGGAACCTTACTGCTTGTGTGTGGTGCTGGGTAAATTTACAGCATGTACACTGTTAAAAGGAATCTTACTGCTTGTGTGTGGTGCTGGGTAAATATCCAGCACATTCACTGTTAAAGGGAACCTTACTGGTTGTGTGTGATGCTGGGTAAATATCCAGCATGTTCACTGTTAGAGGGAAACTTACTGCTTATATGTAGTGCTGGGTAAATATCCAGCACGTTCACTGTTAAAAGGAAACTTACTGCTTGTATGTGGTGCTGGGTAAATATCCAGCACTTTCACTGTTAAAGGGAACCTTACTGCTTGTGTGTGGTGCTGGGTAAATATCCAGCATGTTCACTGTTAAAGGGAAACTTACTGCTTGTGTGTGGTGCTGGGTAAATATCCAGCACGTTCACTGTTAAAGGGAAACTTACTGCTTGTGTGTGGTGCTGGGTAAATATCCAGCATGTTCACTGTTAAAGGGAAACTTACTGCTTGTGTGTGGTGCTGGGTAAATATCCAGCACATTCACTGTTAAAGGGAAACTTACTGCTTGTATGTGGTGCTGGGTAAATATCCAGCATGTTCACTTTTAAAGGGAAACTCACTGATTGTATGAGGTGCTGGGTAAATATCCACCATGTTAACTGTTAGAGGTTAACTTACTGCTTGTATGTGGTGCTGGGTAAATATCCAGCATGTTCACTTTTAAAGGGAAACTCACTGATTGCATGAGGTGCTGGGTAAATATCCACCATGTTAACTGTTAGAGGTTAACTTACTGCTTGTGTGTGTTTCAGGGTAAATATCCAGCATGTTCACTGTTAAAGAGAAACTTACTGCTTGTATGTAGTGCTGGGTAAATATCCAGCATGTTCACTGATTTAAGGAAACTTACTGCTTGTATGTGGTGCTGGGTAAATATCCAGCATATTCACTGTTAGAGGGAAACTTACTGCTCATATGTGGTGCTGGGTAAATATCCAGCACATTCACTGTTAAAGGGAAATTTACTGCTTGTATGTGATGCTGGGTAAATATCCAGCACGTTCACTGTTAAAAGGAAACTTACTGCTTGTATGTGGTGCTTGCTAATTATCCAGCATGTTCACTGTTAAAGGGAAACTTACTGCTTGTGTGTGGTGCTGAGTAAATATCCAGCACGTTCACTGTTAGAGGGAAACTTACTGCTTGTATGTGGTGCTGGGTAAATATCCAGCATGTTCACTGTTAAATGGAAACTTACTGCTTGTGTATGGTGCTGGATAAATATCCAGCATGTTCACTGTTACAGGGAAACTTACTGCTTATAAGTAGTGCTGGGTAAATATCCAGCATGTTCACTGTTAGTGGGAAACGTACTGCTTGTAAGTGGTGCTGGGTAAATATCCAGCACATTCACTGTTAAAGGAAAACTTATTGCTCGTATGTGGTGCTGGGTAAATATCCAGCACATTCACTGTTATAGGGAAACTTGCTGCTTGTATGTGGTTCACTGTTATAGTGAACTTACTGCGTGTATGTGGTCCTGGGCAAATGTCCAGCACGTTCACTGTTAACGGGAAACTTACTGCTTGTATGTGGTGCTGGGTAAATATCCAGCACGTTCACTGTTAACGGGAAACTTACTGCTTGTATGTGGTGCTGGGTAAATATCCAGCACATTCACTGTTAAAGGGAAACTTACTGCTTGTATGTAGTACTGGGTAAAATTCCAGGACGTTCACTGTTAAAAATAAACTTTCTGCTTGTATGTGATGCTGGGTAAATATCCATCATGTTCACTGTTAGTGGGGAACTTACTGCTTGTATGTGGTGCTGGGTAAATATCCAGCACGTTCAATGTTAGAGGTAAACTTACTGCTATTATGTGGTGCTGGGTAAATATCCAGCACATTCACTGTTAAATGGAAACTTGCTGCTTGTATGTGGTGCTGGGTAAATATCCAGCACTTTCACTGTTAATGGGAAACTTACTGCTTGTATGTGGTGCTGGGTAAATATCCAGCACGTTCATTGTTAAAGGGAAACTTACTGCTTGTATGTGGTGCTAGGTAAATATCCAGCATGTTCACTGTTAAAGGGAAACGTACTGCTTGTATATGGTGCTGGGTAAATATCCAGCATGTTCACTGTTAAAGGGAAACATACTGCTTGTATGTGGTGCTGGGTAAATA
This sequence comes from Protopterus annectens, assembly GCF_019279795.1. Classification (NCBI taxonomy): domain Eukaryota; kingdom Metazoa; phylum Chordata; order Ceratodontiformes; family Protopteridae; genus Protopterus; species Protopterus annectens. The sequence continues at coordinate 333,657,721 of NC_056743.1, forward strand.
TCTAGCACATTCACTGTTAGAGGTTAACTTACTGCTTGTATGTGGTGTTCGGAAAATATCCAGCATGTTCACTGTTGAAGGGACACTTACTGCTTGTATGTGGTGCTGGGTAAATACCTAGCATGTTCACTGTTAGATGGAAACTTACTGCTTGTATGCGGTGCTGGGTAAATATCCAGCACATTCACTGTTAAAGGGAAAGTTACTGCTTGTATGTGGTGCTGGGTAAATATCCAGCATGTTCACTGTTAAAGGGAAACTTACTGCTTGTATGTGGTACTGGGTAAATATCCAGCATGTTCACTGTTAAAGGGAAACTTACTGCTTGTATGTGATGCTGTGTAAATATCCAGCATGTTCACTGTTAAAGGGAAACTTACTGCTTGTATGTGGTGCTGGGTAAATATCCAGCACGTTCACTGTTAAAGGGAAACATACCGCTCTTATGTGGTGCTGGGTAACTATCCAGCATATTCATTGCTAAAAGGAAACTTACTGCTTGTATGTGGTGCTGGGTAAATATCCAGCATGTTCACTGTTAAAGGGAAACTTACTGCTTGTATGTGGTGCTGGGGTTAATATCCAGCACATTCTGTGTTAAAGGGAAACTTACTGCTTGTATGTGGTGCTGGGTAAATATCCAGCACGTTCACTGTTAAAGGGAAACTTGCTGCTTGTGTGCGGTGCTGGGTAAATATCCAGCACATTCACTGTTAAAGGTAAACTTACTGTTTGTATGTGATGTTGGGTAAATATCCAGCATGTTCACTGTTAAAGGGAAACTTACTGCTTGTGTGTGGTGCTGGTAAATATCCAGCACATTCACTGTTAAAGGGAAACTTACTACTTGTATGTGGTGCTGGGTAAATATCCAGCATGTTCAGTGTTAAAGGGAAACTTACTGCTTGTATGTGGTGCTGGGTAAATATCCAGCACATTCACTGTTAAAGGTTAACTTACTGCTTGTATGTGGTTCTATGTAAATATCCAGCACGTTCACTGTTAAGGGGAAACTTTCTGCTTGTATGTGGTGCTGGGTAAATATCCAGCACATTCACTGTTAAAGGGAAACTTACTGCTTGTATGTGGTGCTATGTAAATATCCAGCACGTTCACTGTTAAAGGGAAACTTACTGCTTGTATGTGGTGCTGGGTAAATATCCAGCACATTCACTGTTAGAGGTTAACTTACTGTTCATATATGGTGCTTGGTAAATATACAGCACATTCACTGTTAGAGGAAACTTACTGCTCGTATGTGGTGCTGGGTAAATATCCAGCACGTTCATTGTTGGAGGGGAAACTTACTCCTTGTATGTGGTGCATAAATATCCAGCATGTTCACTGTTAAAGGGAAACTTACTGCTTGTATAAGGTGCTGGGTAATTATCCAGCAAGTTCTCTGTTAAAGGGAAACTTGCTGATTGTATGTGGTGCTGGGTAAATATCCAGCACGTTCACTGTTATTGGGAAGCTTACTGCTTGTATGTGGTGCTGGGTAAATATCCAGCATATTCACTGTTAAAGGGAAGCTTACTGCTTGTATGTGGTGCGAGGTAAATATCCAGGACGTTGTTTTTCTGGAGGGCAGAACCACCCTTTAACCTGTTCAAATGGAGAAATGATCTAAAATTATTTTTTTTTTGTGATACTTAGAGTTTCACAGTCATACCTGGCATGTTACTCTTTTCTGCTCATTTGTGCTCAACTGTGTATTTTTTGGTGAATTTATTAATCATTCTTATGTTTACCAGGGTTTTTCTTTCATTTATTTATTTTATTTTACATTTGTTGACCGGGCTCGTCTAACTGGATATATGTCCATTTTCAGTAGAGGCCCAGGGAGAAAAGCTCCAAGCATAGGCAGTAACAAATAATACATTATATGCAATAGTAACAAGAGTTATAGTACATTATTCAAATTGTACATGAGAGAGGCTAGTATAGAGTCTTATAGTAGGATTAAGCTAATAAAAATACTGAAAACAAGCAGCATATATATGAAGCTACATATTGTGGAGTTCGTAGATGCATTTAAGATGATGTTATTCCACCCACAGTAATGACTTTCACCTGCCTAACATTTGCTAGAATTTCCTTTCAAGATAATGTGGTGCCATGAAATCATTGTTTGTTTTTCAGAATTGCTTTCCCTTGCCAAAACACAACATGAACATTGCTTAAATAATTAACTAAATCTCAGATGTAGTGAAGTAATGTTTTATTACTGCTATCAAACCACTGCTTGCAGGGCAAAGTGCATAGGCCATTAATAAAAACAGATTAAACCAAACAGTGTTTTGTTATCACAGCAGTGTGCTATTCAGTCATTTGAAATACATATTGCCTTAAATTCGAATATTAAACATTTACAGTGAAGAAGTCAACCCTCTGCAATGTCACACACAGGGCACAGTAATCAACATCTTACAACATTCTTTTTTTCCAAGTTCTGCTCGCCATTAAGGTCAAACGACCCACTTTTTATGTCACCCTCCTTTATGGCTTCTTCTCTTCCTTCTGCTTACCAAACCATCCAAACTGAGCATCTCTCCCCACACACTTCAATGGTTTACTGATTAGTTCTCCAATAGGAAACAGTCTACTATTTGGCAGCAATGTTTCTCTGCTTTCATCAACACCAATACTGGGTCCCCTTCTTTTCAGTATATTCATCAATGACTTCCACACCTCCCTCTCCCACTGCTCTGTAATTCAATACACACATGACTCTACTATTATCTGCTCTTCTAAATCTGCATCTTCACTGCAACAACGTACCCAAGAAGCTTTCACCTCAACCGAATCCTGGATGTCACAGAACCATCTCGCCCTTAACCCTAATAAAACCAAACTCTTAGTATTTACCCCATGTAAATGTATCCTAGTCAATAGATCTGAACTCTCTGTCCATTCCCAAAATAACACTATCATTGAAGTTGTTCCTAGTACAAAACTGCTAGGTGTCATCATTGATGACAACCTTACCTTTGACCTTCATATCCACAATAATATCAGAAAAACTCATCAAAAACTAGGAGCCCTTTATAGGCACAACTACTTTCTTAATTCCCCTGCAAAAAAGGCTCTTGACTCATCATGTCTGCTTCCAACTCTATTATACGGCACCCCCATCCTCACCAACATCCATTCCTCTCTAAAAACTAAACTCAACTCATGCTACAATAAAATTGCCAAATTTTCTATAAATGCCAAATTCACCACCCACCACTGCACTACACTGCAGCAACTAGACTGGCTTGAACTCCCTCATTACCTAATATACCTACAACTTACTATTGCCCATAAACTTATTTACCTCCCAGCAGCCTGCCCGTCTCTCACTAGTATACTGACCATCTACCATCCTAATTGTCAGCTCAGGTCAGAGAACAAAATGCTATTAAATATCAACAAACCTAAGCTGTCTTCCAGCCAAAAGATTTACTCTGTTACTGTTTCGAAACTAGGGAATGACCTCCCCCCTCTACTCAGAGCCATGTCTAATGCCTCTGCCTTTAAAAAATCCCTTAAACTTCATCTCTCCTCACAGTGGTTATGCACTTGCACCTCTGCTAAGAACCACGTAACTTGACCGTCTCACTATCTTTCTCCTTTCTCTCTATAACCACTCTAATCTTACTTTCTCTCAACCAGCCCAACTCATTTCTCCACTCACTTTGAGCCTGCAGTGCACCTTCATGACCTCACTGTTCTTCCTTCTTCTCTGTTTTTTATCTACTCGATATTTAATTTACCTTTATTTCATAGTTTCAATCCATGACTGTATGCTGTTTCCTCACTTTGTCTCCAGTTCACCCTCTGTTACTAATCTATTGTATGTAATCATAATGTTCGTCTCCAGTTTTACCTCTGTCACTAATTTAGTGCATGCATCACCCGCTGTTACTAATCTATTGTATGTAATCATAATGTTCGTCTCCAATTTTACCTCTGTCACTAATTTAATGCATGCATCACCCGCTGTTACTAATCTATTGTATGTAATCATAATGTTCGTCTCCAATTTTACCTCTGTCACTAATTTAATGCATGCATCACCCTCTGTTACTAATCTATTGTATGTAATCATAATGTTCATCTCCAGTTTTACCTCTGTCACTAATTTAATGCATGCATCACCCGCTGTTACTAATCTATTGTATGTAATCATAATGTTCGTCTCCAGTTTTACCTCTGTCACTAATTTAATGCATGCATCACCCGCTGTTACTAATCTATTGTATGTAATCATAATGTTCGTCTCCAATTTTACCTCTGTCACTAATTTAATGCATGCATCACCCGCTGTTACTAATCTATTGTATGTAATCATAATGTTCATCTCCAGTTTTACCTCTGTCACTAATTTAATGCATGCATCACCCGCTGTTACTAATCTATTGTATGTAATCATAATGTTCATCTCCAGTTTTACCTCTGTCACTAATTTAGTGCATGCATCACCCTCTGTTACTAATCTATTGTATGTAATCATAATGTTCATCTCCAGTTTTACTTCTGTCAGTAATTTAATGCATGCATCACCCTCTGTTACTAATCTATTGTATGTAATCATAATGTTCATCTCCAGTTTTACCTCTGTCACTAATTTAATGCATGCATCACCCTCTGTTACTAATCTATTGTATGTAATCATAATGTTCGTCTCCAATTTTACCTCTGTCACTAATTTAATGCATGCATCACCCGCTGTTACTAATCTATTGTATGTAATCATAATGTTCATCTCCAGTTTTACCTCTGTCAATAATTTAATGCATGCATCACCCTCTGTTACTAATCTATTGTATGTAATCATAATGTTCATCTCCAGTTTTACTTCTGTCAGTAATTTAGTGCATGCATCACCCGCTGTTACTAATCTATTGTATGTAATCATAATGTTCGTCTCCAGTTTTACCTCTGTCACTAATTTAATGCATGCATCACCCGCTGTTACTAATCTATTGTATGTAATCATAATGTTCGTCTCCAATTTTACCTCTGTCACTAATTTAATGCATGCATCACCCTCTGTTACTAATCTATTGTATGTAATCATAATGTTCATCTCCAATTTTACCTCTGTCACTAATTTAATGCATGCATCACCCTCTGTTACTAATCTATTGTATGTAATCATAATGTTCATCTCCAATTTTACCTCTGTCACTAATTTAATGCATGCATCACCCTCTGTTACTAATCTATTGTATGTAATCATAATGTTCGTCTCCAATTTTACCTCTGTCACTAATTTAATGCATGCATCACCCTCTGTTACTAATCTATTGTATGTAATCATAATGTTCGTCTCCAATTTTACCTCTGTCACTAATTTAATGCATGCATCACCCTCTGTTACTAATCTATTGTATGTAATCATAATGTTCATCTCCAATTTTACCTCTGTCACTAATTTAATGCATGCATCACCCGCTGTTACTAATCTATTGTATGTAATCATAATGTTCGTCTCCAATTTTACCTCTGTCACTAATTTAATGCATGCATCACCCGCTGTTACTAATCTATTGTATGTAATCATAATGTTCGTCTCCAATTTTACCTCTGTCACTAATTTAATGCATGCATCACCCTCTGTTACTAATCTATTGTATGTAATCATAATGTTCGTCTCCAGTTTTACTTCTGTCAGTAATTTAGTGCATGCATCACCCGCTGTTACTAATCTATTGTATGTAATCATAATGTTCATCTCCAATTTTACCTCTGTCAATAATTTAGTGCATGCAGTCATAATGTTGTTTTATTTGTTACTGTTGTATTATATATCCTGTATCATTTAGTGCATGCAGTCATAATGTTTTATTTGCAACTGTTGTATTGTATATCCTGTATGATTTAGTGCATGCAGTCATAATGTTGTTTTATTTGCTACTGTTGTATTGTATATTCTGTATCGTTTAGTGCATGCAGTCATAATGTTGTTTTATTTGCAACTACTGTTGTATTGTATATCCTGTATCATTTAGTGCATGCAGTCATAATGTTGTTTTATTTGCAACTACTGTTGTATTGTACATCCTGTATCATTTAGTGCATGCAGTCATAATGTTGTTTTATTTGCAACTACTGTTGTATTGTACATCCTGTATCATTTAGTGCATGCAGTCATAATGTTGTTTTATTTGCAACTACTGTTGTATTGTACATCCTGTATCATTTAGTGCATGCAGTCATAATGTTGTTTTATTTGCTACTGTTGTATTGTACATCCTGTATCATTTAGTGCATGCAGTCATAATGTTGTTTTATTTGCAACTACTGTTGTATTGTACATCCTGTATCATTTAGTGCATGCAGTCATAATGTTGTTTTAGTTGCAACTACTGTTGTATTGTATATCCTGTATCATTTAGTGCATGCAGTCATAATGTTGTTTTATTTGCAACTACTGTTGTATTGTACATCCTGTATCATTTAGTGCATGCAGTCATAATGTTGTTTTATTTGCAACTACTGTTGTATTGTACATCCTGTATCATTTAGTGCATGCAGTCATAATGTTGTTTTATTTGCTACTGTTGTATTGTACATCCTGTATCATTTAGTGCATGCAGTCATAATGTTGTTTTATTTGCAACTACTGTTGTATTGTAGATCCTGCATCATTTAGTGCATGCAGTCATAATGTTGCTTTATTTGCTACTGTTGTATTGTAGCTCCTGCATCATTTAGTGCATGCAGTCATAATGTTGCTTTATTTGCTACTGTTGTATTGTAGATCCTGCATCACTTAGTGCATGCAGTCATAATGTTGCTTTATTTGCTACTGTTGTATTGCAGATTCTGCATCATTTAGTGCACGCAGTCATAATGTTGCTTTATTTGCTACTGTTGTATTGCAGATCCTGCATCATTTAGTGCACGCAGTCATAATGTTGCTTTATTTGCTACTGTCGTATTGTACATCCTGTATCATTTAGTGCACGCAGTCATAATGTTGCTTTATTTGCTACTGTTGTATTGCAGATCCTGCATCATTTCGTGCATTCAGTCATAATGTTGCTTTATTTGCTACTGTTGTATTGCAGATCCTGCATCATTTCATGCATGCAGTCATAATGTTGCTTTATTTGCTACTGTTGTATTGCAGATCCTGCATCATTTCATGCATGCAGTCATAATGTTGCTTTATTTGCTACTGTTGTATTGCAGATCCTGCATCATTTAGTGCATGCAGTCATAATGTTGCTTTATTTGCTACTGTTGTATTGCAGATCCTGCATCATTTAGTGCATTCAGTCATAATGTTGCTTTATTTGCTACTGTTGTATTGCAGATCCTGCATCATTTCATGCATGCAGTCATAATGTTGCTTTATTTGCTACTGTTGTATTGCAGATCCTACATCATTTAGTGCATGCAGTCATAATGTTCATTTATTGCAGATCCTGCATCATTTCGTGCATGCAGTCATAATGTTGCTTTATTTGCTACTGTTGTATTGCAGATCCTGCATCATTTTGTGCATGCAGTCATAATGTTGCTTTATTTGCTACTGTTGTATTGTAGATCCTGCATCATTTAGTGTATGCAGTCATAATGTTGTTTTCCGTGCTACTGTTGCATTGTATATCCTGTATCATTTAGTGCATGCAGTCATAATGTTTTTATTTGTTACTGTTGTATTATATATCCTTTATCATTGTAACATATTTTGTGTCTGTATGTGTTAAATGTGGAGATTTTCTCCCCAGGCTTCCACTGCAAATGGATTCTTCTAGCCCAGTGGACTACCCCAGTAATCAAATGCAATAAATAATAAATAAATTATAATGTAAATAAAATGCCCCAGCTCTACGTCAGAGTACTGTCACCATAAAACATTCTGATGTGGTGTAGTAGATAACCCCCTTTACTCTGCCCTTGTCAGACAAATCATTGAGTACAATGCTCTCTTTGGTACGTACCTGGCCAGATATATGCAGCAACTTCACCAAACTCAGAGGTTCCTTGCAAAAACAATGCAAGCTGTAACAAACCTGCCTTATGCAGCATGCCTGAAAACCTTTTCCCTGTATTCAGTCTCCTATAGACCACTAAAGAGGTGATCTATGCCTGGCTTTCAAGACATCTGCAGACCCTGGAATTATGACTCTCCTGCATATTTGTAAGTCAATCAGTGCCAGAAATACAAGGTCTAGGGGCCTGAATTTGATCTGTGACTTAAATAGAACATACAGGAAAGATAGATATGAGTCCCTCCTTTGTAACAGGCTTCCCATCCATGGGAAGCTAAGTTCATCTGTAAACCAGTTTAAGCACAACTTAGACCAGTGTACAGGAAAGATAGATATGAGTCCCTCCTTTGTAACAGGCTTCCCATCCATGGGAAGCTGAGTTCATCTGTAAACCAATTTAAGCACAACTTAGACCAGTGTACAGGAAAGATAGATATGAGTCCCTCCTTTGTAACAGGCTTCCCATCCATGGGAAGCTGAGTTCATCTGTAAACCAATTTAAGCACAACTTAGACCAGTGTCCAGGGAACAGGAAATGTACATGGGGTTGGCCTCCATGGCTCTTGTAGACAGAGGCAGATAAAAATGCATGGCCCTCACTATCCTATTTGGATACAGGATGTCATTATTCTTTCGGGAAAACTTGGTAGGCTTAGAAAGTCCCCTGGATCATTAACCTAGTAACAATCTATAAATCTATGAGATCCAGCTGTGGCCTGCACCTTCAGTTTTGGTTAGTGAGGTGGCTAGTTCAGCGAGTATGCTGGTCAGTAACAACAAGCCGAAGACTGAGCCACTGCATTTAAAGGTACTGAGATTCCATTAGAAGGGATGCCAGAATTCAGCACATTACAAGCAGAAGATAGCAGAGCTTCTTCGAATAGGTAGCTGGGGAGGGTAAAGGTACTGAGATTCCAATAGAAGGGATGCCAGAATTCAGCACACTACAGGCAGAAGATAGCAGAGCTTCTTCGAATAGGTAGCTGGGGAGGGTAAAGGTACTGAGATTCCATTAGAGGGGATGCCAGAATTCAGCACACTACAGGCAGAAGATAGCAGAGCTTCCTTGAAAAGGTAGCTGGGCAGGGTAAAAGTACTGAGATTCCATTAGAAGGGATGCCAGAATTCAGCACACTACAGGCAGAAGATAGCAGAGCTTCTTCGAATAGGTAGCTGGGGAGGGTAAAAGTACTGAGATTCCATTAGAAGGGATGCCAGAATTCAGCACACTACAGGCAGAAGATAGCAGAGCTTCTTCGAATAGGTAGCTGGGGAGGTAAAGGTACTGAGATTCCATAAGAAGGGATGCCAGAATTCAGCACACTACAGGCAGAAGATAGCAGAGCTTCTTCGAATAGGTAGCTGGGGAGGGTAAAGGTACTGAGATTCCATTAGAAGGGATGCCAGAATTCAGCACACTACAGGCAGAAGATAGCAGAGCTTCTTCGAATAGGTAGCTGGGCAGGGTAAAGGTACTGAGATTCCATTAGAAGGGATGCCAGAATTCAGCACACTACAGGCAGAAGATAGCAGAGCTTCCTTGAACAGGTAGCTGGGCAGGGTAAAGCTACTGAGATTCCATTAGAAGGGATGCCAGAATTCAGCACACTACAGGCAGAAGATAGAGCTTCTTCAAATAGGTAGCTGGGGAGGGTAAAGGTACTGAGATTCCATTAGAAAGGGATGCCAGAATTCAGCACACTACAGGCAGAAGATAGCAGAGCTTCTTCGAATAGGTAGCTGGGGAGGGTAAAGGTACTGAGATTCCATTAGAAAGGATGCCAGAATTCAACACACTACAGGCAGAATATAGCAGAGCTTCTTCGAATAGGTAGCTGGGCAGGGTAAAGGTACTGAGATTCCATTAGAAGGGATGCCAGAATTCAGCACACTACAGGCAGAAGATAGCAGAGCTTCTTCGAATAGGTAGCTGCGGAGGGTAAAGGTACTGAGATTCCATTAGAAGGGATGCCAGAATTCAGCACACTACAGGCAGAAGATAGCAGAGCTTCTTCGAATAGGTAGCTGCAGAGGGTAAAGGTACTGAGATTCCATTAGAAGGGATGCCAGAATTCAGCACACTACAGGCAGAAGATAGCAGAGCTTCTTCGAATAGGTAGCTGGGGAGGGTAACCATCAAGGTTCTGTGACAGGCTCACCTCTCAGATTGTACTTCACAGCACTTGAGGGAGGTAGCTACTGAGGCTGTTCTTTCTTGAGGGGAAGGAGGAGTCTGTATACTGGGATAAAGGGTTGTTGTACAGACCATGAACCTTTGAAAAGGAACTAGAGAGAGAGAGAGAGAGAAGTAATGCAGCATTTGATAGTACCTAGGGCTTAATGACAGCTCCATAGCCTGTGATATTCATTTTGCAGGACATATGGACATACAAAAGATAGCTTGTACAGATTTTCCGATGGTCAGGAATTTTATAGGATCTAACATGGTACGCTAAAATATATGACTCAAAAGTGTGGCAAGGCAGGAGGCAGAGTCAAAGCTACTTTGATTACTTTGCCTGTCATTAAGGAACCATTCAGAGGCTATAGCCATGGACACTTTGGGAGCTTTTAGTACTCCAACTCCACAGATAAGAAAACCTACCCTGGTGCTAGAAGATTCTGCCACTATAGATACTCAAAGATAATTATGTCTCCACTGAAGCAGGCGAGGCAGGACTTCCTAGGGAAATACTAACGGAGATGCCAGCTCCGTTAAACCTGCTTTGCTGTTTGTGAAAGCATTGTGGGTAAACTATTTCAGTGCTCTCCCTACTATATGTAGGCCAATGGTTTATGGAAAAGTTTAACTCTCCACTGCAAAGCATTGTGGGTAAACTATTTCAGTGCTCTCCCTACTATATGTAGGCCAATGGTTTATGGAGAAGTTTAACTCTCCACTGCAAAGCATTGTGGGTAAACTATTTCAGTGATCTCCCTACTATATGTAGGCCAATGGTTTATGGAGAAGTTTAACTCTCCACTGCAAAGCATTGTGGGTAAACTATTTCAGTGCTCTCCCTACTATATGTAGGCCAGTGGTTTATGGAGATGTTTAACTCTCCACTGCAAAGCATTGTGGGTAAACTATTTCAGTGCTCTCCCTACTATATGTAGGCCAATGGTTTATGGAGAAGTTTAACTCTCCACTGCAAAGCATTGTGGGTAATCTATTTCAGTGCTCTCCCTACTATATGTAGGCCAATGGTTTATAGAGAAGTTTAACTCTCCACTGCAAAGCATTGTGGGTAAACTATTTCAGTGCTCTCCCTACTATATGTAGGCCAATGGTTTATGGAGAAGTTTAACTCTCCACTGAAGAGAATGTTGAAGGCATTTCTAGACTAGTGGAGGTTGTGATGGGAAAAATCTTGAAAAACACTAAAACAGCCAACAAGTAGTCTCTGAAACACCAAAATGAACTTTAATATAGTAAAGCGCTTTTCGTCTACCCAAATAGGTAGACTTCATCAGACAAACATATAAAAACAGTGTAACAACCTTTTTAAAGACAAAAAGGCACCAAATACAAACCAAATAAGCTCTTGTGCTTAATAAATCAGCATTAATTAGAAAATTTAAAGGTACATCACAAATATACTGATAAAAAATGCTAAGAAGTTGTAAAAATATGAAATACATAAAAATACATACATATTCTACCACCCACATGGAAAAACAGTCCCAAACCTCATAAATTTCATTGTATTAAAATGTGAAGAAAAAATAAATAGTATGTAATATATAACATAATATATTAAGTCTTACCTACTTTATATAAAAATCAATACATTTGTTGCAATAAATAAGAAATTTTGGATCACTAATCACATGTACAATAATAAAAAATTAAAAAGTAAGAAAAAGGAAAAAAAGGAGTTATGGCTACTGACATCTTGGGCATCTCGATTGACTTACCTAGCCAACCTTCTCTAAGTCCGATTTCAGGATCAAATGACTTGAGTAACTTAACAGAACTTATTCAAGCTATGAACAAGAGGTTGGATGTTTTATCCACCCGCATGGATTCTATGTCTCAAATTAACCCTGTCATGAAACCGAAGGTTATTTCAGGCTCTATTACCACTAGAGGGCATACGAACACTGCGAGCTTACAGAATAATGCTGCAGGTACATTTGGTTTGGTTTCTGAAAAGAACATAACAACTAACTTTATGGGTTCTAATGTGAATTTTAACAGCAGTTCAATGCCTAATGGGACAAACATTGAGACCTCCTCGGGGCTTATTGGGCTCCCTAATGTGTCTGAGTGGCTTAATGCACAGCCGACTTTCGGTGATAACTGTGCTGACCGTGGTAGGGAAGGTCCGGCTGGAGGAGGTGAGTCTTTAATAGCTAAATTAAAACTTTTGATCGAAAATCTTTAAAGGCAAAAAAGTTACAGTTGGAGATACGTTATTTTTATGAGTGTAAAAAGCAGGGAGTTGTTCCCAAGGGGTTACGGTCCTGGCAATATCCCTCTGGTTTAGAGGCAGGGACTGTTTTTTATGACGATTTAATAGCACTTTTTAACAGACGTGGTTCAGAGTAGATGGATGTTATGTGTAAACACTACAGTATTACAACTGAGACTTTAACTGAAGACATTACCGAGTTGAATAATGAAATTAGATCGCACACAGATTTTTTAAGATACCAATATGAGTATAAAAGAATTTTTTCATTCATAGAACAGCAACTGTCTAAGAACACAGAAGATAAACTAAAGAAGTTAAGGAGGGACATTAATGATTATAAAAGTGGAGTTGCTTATCCAACTCCACCACTGTCGCAAGGAAAAAAACCTTTTTGGTCGTGTTGTTGCACAAAGTGCAGAACCGAATAGGAGTAACATGGCCATTGGTCCCAAACCATCCGTGGTGGTTGATCCTGGGGTTAGCGAACTTGATTTGTTCAAGGAAGACTGGTGTGAGGATGTTGAAATTGATCCCGTCACAAATAATAATGTGAACAGGGGTAACAACAGTAATAACAATGTGAGCAATGTAAATTCTTTTTCGAACAGGGGTCAAAATCACCAGCGGAGGTACAATACGAGAGGCAAGAAAGACAGTTACAAATACAACAGGTAAAAGAGAAACCAGTGATCCTATTGAATAAATGTGGAGACTCTAAGGTGTACAACCAGACAAAGGTGGAGGAATGGTGATTATGGATAATGACCGGTATGAAACTAGAATGTTAAAAGTCTTGGACAGTGAAATTTATATGAGGTCTAGTGTCAACGAAATGAACACTGTATATAACAAAATGTATTCCTTTTTCAGGGATTTGTTGATTGAAGGCATGGTTAGTATGGACATCTACAACTATTTGATGGTCTTGAACCCAAAAATACCTAACTTGTTTGGGTTACCTAAACTGCACAAAAACCTTCAGGATCCCCCTATGAGAGCCTTAGTTAATGCAAAGTCTTCCATCACATATGCTTGTTTTAAGTATGTAGACTCTGTTTTAAAGAAGTATGTAGTTAAGGAAGACCAGATCTGTAAGGACTCTTGGGCCTTTTTAAAAGCAGTGGACAGGTTTGAGTTCCTAGACAATGTAACGTTTTTAACTATAGACGTCGTTGACCTATATTTTTCTATTCCATGTGATGTAGGTGTAGAGTATGTAACAGAAAGAGTGTTATTTTATGGGGCAGACAATAAAGAAATTAGATTAATTCAAGAGATGCTGGATGCTATTTTGAATAGTAATTTTGTCAAGTTCAACAGTGAAATTTACAAACAGGCAGTTGATGTAGCGATGGGCTCCCCATGTGGGGCGAGCTACGCTAACTTAGTGTTGTCACATTGGGAATGTGAGAACATTTTCAAAAAAGAGGTGTACAAGAAGGTGAAGTTATACAACAGGTATTTGGATGACATCTTTATTATGTTTGAAGGTAATAAAAATGAAGCAAAGGTTTTTGTAGAGTATTTGAATAATAGTACTCCCTTCCTCAGATTCACTTACACCTTCCACAAAGACACTATTAATTTTCTTGATGTAGATCTGAAAAAAAGACACGGTTGGAAAGAGATATTTGGCTAAGATTTACAGGAAACCTACATACTCAAACATCCTTTTACATTTTACCAGTTGTCACCCTTTCCATCAAAGAAGGTCTGTCTTAAAAGGCCAATTAGTAAGGGCAGCTAGGATGACAACTGAGATTCATACTTTTGAAGATGAATGTAGTTTGCTAAGAAATATGTTTTTGAATAGGGGTTATCCTGAAAGTTTGGTGTTTGAATTGATAAGTGAAGTACGGCACAAAAGACTTTGTGGGACTTACAGGCCATTTCTATCTAGAAGAGCTCTAAGTATTAACGGAGGGGATGTAAATAGTATTGGATTGCCCATTTTTCACCATTTGCCTTTGGACACTGTAGATGAGTCTGACAAACCATTTTTTAAAAAGGGTTTTATTACACGTTTTTGTACAGAAGCAGGTGAGATTGGTAATATTTTGAGAAGGAACTGGAATTTACTGTTACAGAAAAGGGACTTAGTGGAAAATGTGGGTAACTACCCTACTATAATTTTTTAGGAAGGGTAGGAACTTCAAGAATATAGTGGAGACCAACATTAGGAAATCCCACAGGATCGAGGGTACTTATAAATGTGAATCTTGTACTTATTGTAGGTATATTGCCACAGGTACTAGTTTCATAGTCAACGACTATGTTTATAAGGCTAGAGGTAGATATAACTGTAACTCTAAATCAGTGGTTTATTTAGCTTCCTGTCAGTCATGCCCAGCATTTTATGTTGGAAAAACTGACAGGAAGCTTAAAGAAAGGATTTATGAACACATTTACCACATTAAGAAGAATAGCAACACAAATGCACTGGCAAGACACTGTAATGAGTACCCGACCCACCATTTTTTGTTCAAAATTATTGATTGGGTATTTATAAATGGTAAAGGTGGACCTTGCCAGTTGTTGTTAGTTGTTGTTGTGAATTGTTATGGCAGCTTAGGTTAAATTCCTATACCTTGCCTGGTATTAATGAGATCACTTCTTTGTCTTGTGTTTTGAAGTTGAAAAGTCTGCTTCAGTAGATTTTTTTTCCTTTTCCTTAATAATTTTTTATTTTTTTATTATTGTACATGCGATTAGTGATCTAAAATGTCTTATTTATTGCAACAAACATACTGATTTTTATATAAAGTAGGTAAGACTTAATATATTATGTTATATATTACATACTATTTATTTTTTATTTTTTCTTCACATTTTAATACAATGAAATTTATGAGGTTTGGGACTCTTTTTCCACGTGGGTGGTATAATATGTATTTTGATCTATTTTTATATTTTTACAACTTCTTAGCGTTTTTATCAGTATATTTGTGATGTACCTTTAAATTTTCTAATTAATGCTGGTTTATTAAGCACAAAAGCTGATTGGTTTGGATTTGGCACATGTTTGGCTTTAAAAAGGTTGTTACACTGTTGTTATATGTTTGTCTGATGAAGTCTACCTATTTGGGTAGATGAAAAGCGCTTCACTATATTAAAGTTCATTTTAGTGTTTCAGAGACTACTTGGTGGCTGTTTTTGTGTTTTCCAAGAGTTTGCTGTTTCCTGTGGTTTTCTCAGTGATGGGAAAAATACCAAACCTCTCTGCATCCAAAGAAGTGCACCAGAAATCTGAATGTTTGCCCTTTGAGGTTCTGCACAACCACAGGGTGTGTGTGTGGGGGGGTTCCTGGATTTAATTTGTGTTGGGTGGGCGGATGTGATTATTAGAAGAAGTCAGTTGTGTGGATTATTTACTAAATGTCATGGCTATTTAAAAGGAGATTATAAGGATAACCAAGGAGCACCTGGCACAGGCACAACAGGTGCCAAAGTCTGGTATGGCAGGACAGGCAGCGACTATTCTGTAGCCAGTAATGGTACTTACTCCTGTGGAACAAACAGCCAGAGTGATATTTCTGCCGTTGGAAAACGATAAGGGATGGTAAGTGCATATGGTGTTACAAACAGGAAACAACCAATAAGTCAAAACATGGACACAGAAACACACTAGCAAAAACCAAAATACACAATTGTGCCAAAGCAAACTATATGCCATCAAAACTGTTTGTAATGAATGACTTTATTACCAAAGTAAAATTAAAAAGCCATAAAAAGAAGAAGTCCACTATTACATGGATGAAAGTGCTTATGTTTATGACTTTTTAATTTGACTTGGGTGATATTCATTGCAAACAGTTTTGGTGGAATATGGTTTGCTTCGGCACCATTGTGTATTTTGGTTTTCGTGCATGATAGTGTTGCTACGCAGGAGGCAGAAGCACAAAGTCTACCATGTTAACATGATAAAGCCCTACCATCACACTGAAGTTCTGATGCTCTGTATCTGCAGTGAGTTGCAGGAGGAATCAGTTAAAGCTAAGAAGTAGCTTTAACACTAACACCTGCGGCTAGGGAAACGTCAACATTTGTGCTGCTGTTTGGATTAAGAAAATAACTTTGTAATTTAGAATGCCTAGCAAATTTCCTGAGACTGATGGATCACATCCTATCAAGAGTGGGAAATGATGCCATTGCTTAACTGTATGGCATTGCAGCCGGTCATGGCCGGGGACACTGATTTATGGGTCTCAAAATAATGTAATCATAGCAGTGATTTTCAAATGTCTTTTCTTGCCCTTACTATGATTTTATTATTATCTGTTGCATGTAATGCATACATACATACATACATACGTATGTATGTGTGCAGAGTTAATATGATCACTAGGTCCTGAGCAGCCAGTAAGGCAACCTGACAGTATAAGTGACAAATATGAGAAGAACTAACTACAGGGTGTTGTGCAAGAGGTATCTAGCCTAAAATGCCACATTTTGTGAAAATACTGCATGTTTCCACTTCTTGAATAGTCCACAATTTGAATTTACCAGACATTCTCCAGAAAAATGGAAAATTAGCATCCCTGGTAATGGGCAGGGAGGTAATAGGCGGGCGGGTAATGGGCAGGGAGGTAATGGGCATGGAGGTAATGGGCACGGAGGTAATGGGCACGGAGGTAATGGGCAGGGAGGTAATGGGCAGGGAGGTAATGGGCATGGAGGTAATGGGCAGGGAGGTAATGGGCACGGAGGTAATGGGTGGTGAGGTAATGGGCACGGAGGTAATGGGCATGGAGGTAATGGGCAGGGAGGTAATGGGCACGGAGGTAATGGGTGGTGAGGTAATGGGCACGGAGGTAATGGGCATGGAGGTAATGGGCAGGGAGGTAATGGGCACGGAGGTAATGGGCGGGGAGGTAATGGGCAGGGAGGTAATGGGTGGAGAGGTAATGGGCAGGGAGGTAATGGGCACGGAGGTAATGGGCATGGAGGTAATGGGCACGGAGGTAATGGGCATGGAGGTAATGGGCATGGAGGTAATGGGTGAGGAGGTAATGGGCAGGGAGGTAATGGGCACGGAGGTAATGGGCACGGAGGTAATGGGCGGAGAGGTAATGGGCATGGAGGTAACGGGTGGTGAGGTAATGGGCACGGAGGTAATGGGCACGGAGGTAATGGGCAGGGAGGTAATGGGCAGGGAGGTAATGGGCGGGCAGGTAATGGGCAGGGAGGTAATGGGCAGGGAGGTAATGGGCATGGAGGTAATGGGCAGGGAGGTAATGGGCATGGAGGTAATGGGCACGGAGGTAATGGGCATGGAGGTAATGGGTGAGGAGGTAATGGGCAGGGAGGTAATGGGCACGGAGGTAATGGGCGGGGAGGTAATGGGCAGGGAGGTAATGGGCGGAGAGGTAATGGGCAGGGAGGTAATGGGCAGGGAGGTAATGGGCATGGAGGTAATGGGCATGGAGGTAATGGGCGGGGAGGTAATGGGCAGGGAGGTAATGGGCACGGAGGTAATGGGCGGGCAGGTAATGGGCAGGGAGGTAATGGGCAGGGAGGTAATGGGCATGGAGGTAATGGGTGAGGAGGTAATGGGCAGGGAGGTAATGGGCAGGGAGGTAATGGGCATGGAGGTAATGGGCAGGGAGGTAATGGGCATGGAGGTAATGGGTGGGCAGGTAATGGGCAGGGAGGTAATGGGCAGGGAGGTAATGGGCGGGGAGGTAATGGGCGGGGAGGTAATGGGCATGGAGGTAATGGGCACGGAGGTAATGGGCATGGAGGTAATGGGCGGGCAGGTAATGGGCAGGGAGGTAATGGGCATGGAGGTAATGGGCAGGGAGGTAATGGGCGGGCAGGTAATGGGCAGGGAGGTAATGGGCATGGAGGTAATGGGCACGGAGGTAATGGGTGGTGAGGTAATGGGCATGGAGGTAATGGGCAGGGAGGTAATGGGTGGTGAGGTAATGGGCATGGAGGTAATGGGCAGGGAGGTAATGGGCAGGGAGGTAATGGGTGGTGAGGTAATGGGCATGGAGGTAATGGGCAGGGAGGTAATGGGCACGGAGGTAATGGGTGGTGAGGTAATGGGCATGGAGGTAATGGGCATGGAGGTAATGGGCAGGGAGGTAATGGGCATGGAGGTAATGGGCAGGGAGGTAATGGGCAGGGAGGTAATGGGCACGGAGGTAATGGGCATGGAGGTAATGGGCATGGAGGTAATGGGCATGGAGGTAATGGGCATGGAGGTAATGGGCACGGAGGTAATGGGCAGAGAGGTAATGGGCAGAGAGGTAATGGGCGGAGAGGTAATGGGCACGGAGGTAATGGGCAGGGAGGTAATGGGCATGGAGGTAATGGGCAGGGAGGTAATGGGCAGGGAGGTAATGGGCGGAGAGGTAATGGGCAGAGGTAATGGGCAGAGAGGTAATGGGCAGAGAGGTAATGGGCGGAGAGGTAATGGGCGGAGAGGTAATGGGCATGGAGGTAATGGGCAGGGAGGTAATGGGCGGAGAGGTAATGGGCAGGGAGGTAATGGGCGGAGAGGTAATGGGTGGAGAGGTAATGGGCATGGAGGTAATGGGCGGAGAGGTAATGGGTGGGGTGGTAATGGGCACGGAGGTAATGGGCACGGAGGTAATGGGCAGGGAGGTAATGGGCACGGAGGTAATGGGCATGGAGGTAATGGGTGAGGAGGTAATGGGCAGGGAGGTAATGGGTGGAGAGGTAATGGGCACGGAGGTAATGGGTGGGGTGGTAATGGGTAGGGAGTTAATGGGTGGAGGAGAGGTAATGGGCAAACTACAAAGGACAGGGCTGACCACTAATGTCAACAAGTGTCAGGTGTATATGGCACAGGTATGTTACCTGGGTCATAGAATGAGTGATGTAAAGATTAGCCAGGAGCCTGCCAAAGTCGACACTCTTTAGATGTGGTCTATACCTTCCATCAGGAAGCAGATAAGCACATTCATAGGGGCAATGGGTGGTACTATAGGAAGTATGTCCTCAGCTATAGTACCATATCCAGTCCCATTACGGATTAAGAATAGACCAAGTTAGGCTGTCAAATGCTCAAAGATGCATTGAGTGGATCCTCACTGCTAGCCAGCCCTGACTTCAGAGAAGAATTCACTGAGCAGGTAGTTGCTTTCAACCAAGGTATAACAGCAGTATTTAGACAGGTTTCCTCACAGGAAAAACTGCTCTCAATTGGTTTCTTTAGCTGTGGGCTTCAACCAAGGGGAAGGAATCATATGCAGCTATAAAGGAGTATCCATACTTACAACCCTACCAATATGGCAGAAATTTCACTGTGATTACAGACCATGAACATTTGAAATGGTTATATTTGGCAGTATTCAGAATCGAATAATTTTTAGATGGAGTTAAGTCTCGCAGTCCTACAATATGGCTATCAAGCAAAGGAGAGGTGCTGCTTTTGACTATTCAGATTGTATGTGTGGAACAGAATGGGGTGTAGTGTAGTAAAATAATGCAGCACCCTCTGAACCTCTTAGGGTAGGAAGCAATAGGTAAAGAAAGAAAAGAATGAAATATGAGAACATCCATGAGGTAGGACGGGGTAGATCAGTACTGAGGATATGAAGGAGTGATAGAAATTAGAAGCTGACCAAAAGATGGACTATGGATGGTGATAACCAAGCTTAGAGCTCTTTATCATCTTGTAATCTGCTGAGACACACCTCAGTAAGGACAGGTATATGAGACTGGTGAAGATACAGTGAATTTATAGCTTCATGGCTTTGATTGTCAAGCTAATGACCTACTGGCCTTAAAAAAGATTGACTTTTTTAATATCTATATTGCTGTGCATGGGTGAAAAAAACAAACAAAAAAAAAAAACAAACATGCAAGCACCTCCCAAAAGCAGTGACTGTGCAGATTACATGGCTTCTGCAGGGTATCAGCAGTTGGGCAAGCTACCCTGCAGCAGTATGCTGCTGTACCAGCATCCTGGAGCTCATCGACCTCAGATATTGGCTGGCACTGCCCTTCAGCAGTATGCTGCTGTACCAGCATCCTGGAGCTCCTCATCAACCTCAGATATCGGTTGGCACTGCCCTGAACCAGTATGCTGCTGTACCAGCATCCTGGAGCTCCTCATCAACCTCAGATATCGGTTGGCACTGCCCTGAACCAGTATGCTGCTGTACCAGCATCCTGGAGCTCCTCATCAACCTCAGATATCAGTTGGCAACTGCTGTGCAGCACTATGCTGATGTACCAGCATCCTGGAGCTCCTCATCAACCTCAGATATCAGTTGGCAACTGCCGTGCAGCAGTATGCTGCTGTACCACCATCCTGGAGATCCTCATCAACTTCAGATATTGGTTGGTACTGCCCTGCAGCAGTATGCTGATGTACCAGCATCCTGGAGCTCCTCATCAACCTCAGATATAGGTTGGCACTGCCCTGCAGCAGTATGCTGCTGTACCACCATCCTGGAGATCCTCATCAACTTCAGATATTGGTTGGTACTGCCCTGCAGCAGTATGCTGATGTACCAGCATCCTGGAGCTCCTCATCAACCTCAGATATAGGTTGGCACTGCCCTGCAGCAGTATGCTGCTGTACTACCACCATCCTGGAGCTCCTCATCAACCTCAGATATCAACTGGCACAGCCTTGAACCAGTATGCTGCTGTACCAGCATCCTGGAGCTCCTCATCAACCTCAGATATAGGTTGGCACTGCCCTGCAGCAGTATGCTGTTGTACCACCATCCTGGAGCTCCTCATCAACCTCAGATATCAACTGGCACAGCCCTGAACCAGTATGCTGCTGTACCAGCATCCTGGAGCTCCTCATCAACCTCGGATATAGGTTGGCACTGCCCTGCAGCAGTATCCTGCTGTACCGGCATCCTGGAGCTCCACATCAACCTCAGATATCGGTTGGCACTGCCCTGCAGCAGTATCCTGCTGTACCGGCATCCTGGAGCTCCACATCAACCTCAGATATCGGTTGGCACTGCCCTGCAGCAGTATAGGTTCATAGGTTCATAGGTTTATACTAGGCTATCTGCCCTAAGGCATTTATAAGCCTAGCCCAAATTTTTGTGGCTTACGCCACCCCTTATATGAAAAAATACTGTGCCCATTAGTTTGTTGTGCCTCTGTCCAGCAGTGACACAGAGATGATTCCCGGGGTAAACCTACGATCTCCCATCCACAGGTCTAGATTTCTCTTGAACAGAGTCAGCGAGGTGCTCTGCCTCACATGGACCGGGATTTTATTCCACAGCATAGGGAGTCTCTGAGTGATAAATCTATCCCTCCTGCACGTCCTATTTATATTTGTGCTAAGGTTTAAGTTGCTTGCTCTAGTGGTTTTGGTGGATTTGGATTTTTTGAGGTGGAGCATGTCCATTAATTCCGGGTTGGACATGGCCTTGTATGTCAGGCACATGTCACCTCTGAGCAGACGTATGCGACTAAATAGAGCTGGAGTTTCTTCAATCTGGCAGCATATGACAGATTTTGGAGTCCCTTTATCCTTTTGGTGAGGAACTTTTGGGGTCTCTCCAATTGCTGCAGATGTCGGGTGAGATACATCCCGAATGGGGCATTGTACTCGATCATTGGTCTGATAAGTGAAGAGTACAGGGGAACAATGACCTCACTAGATCTGGATGTGAATCCCTTCATGATCAGGTGGGCAATGTAGAAGGTCTTTCTAACCACTTTAGCAACGTGAGTGTCAAAAGAAAGGCCACTGTCAACCTGGGTCCCCAGGTCCCTGATAACCTCTTGAGTGCTTAGTGGATTGCCACCTATATGGTAGCTTGGGGTTACCTTGTTTTTCCCGAAGGGTATGACTATACATTTTTTGGCGTTTAACTTCAGGCCATGGCTCTGGCACCAGCTATCTGTTTCCGTGAGTCCCTTCTGAAGGATATCCGTGTCCGATGCACTTTCCACTATGGCGCCCAGTTTGCTGTCGTCTGCAAACTTTGTCAGCCAAAGTCCTCCCATGTTGGCCTGTACTTCTGAGAAGTAGATGCCAAACAATAGGGGGCCAAGGACCGAGCCCTGTGGGACACCACTTGTGACTGGCTTGGAGTCTGACATAGCGCCAGCAACTCTAACCCTGTGGGTTCTGTCCTTAAGCCAGTTTGCAACCCATCTTGTGACATATGGGTTTACATTTAAGCTGGTAAGTTTTTCTACAATACGCGAGTGGGGTATTGTGTCGAAAGCCTTTGCAAGGTCAAGGTAGGCTGTATGGACTGCCTTTCCCTCATCAATGGCCTTGGTGACTGTTTCAAAGAAGTCGACCAAGTTCAAAAGACATGATCTTCCCTTGACGAAGCCAAACTGGGTCAGGTCCAATGTCTGCAAGTCCCCTATATCTTTGTTTATGAGCTCCATTATGATCCTCTCCATAGCTTTGCAGACTAGACTTGTTAAGCTTATGGGGCGGTAATTACCAGGGTCTGTAGAGGCGCCGCCTTTGTGGAGTGGGACCACAGTTGCCGTACGCCACTCCTTGGGCACGTATCCTGTGGTAAGGCTGAGATTAAACAGCTGCCTTATTTGCGGGTTTAATTCCTCATTTAGCTCGTGTAGCACACAGTCAGGGACACCATCCGGTCCCATTGATGCTGTGTTTTTAGCTTTAGAGAGCAGCTTTCACCTGCGCATTTGAGATGTCCGGGAGGCTACACTCGGCTGGGATAGTTATCTCTCCTTTAGGGGAGAGGGGTGAAGTTTGCACTGAACCTGTCTGCCAGTATGTTGGCAATGTCTGTGGGTTCAGTGATTTTTGTATCATTTTGGACTAATTCTGAGCATATCTGGGAGTTTCCACCCAGGTTCCTAACATAGCTGAAAAAGGCCTTATGATTGTCCTTTGAATCCATGGCAATTTTTCTCTCAAAATTGGCCTTAGTTGATTTTATGAGTGCTCGTATTTTTTTACTAATAATGATCAGGGGTGACTTCCCTTTTATGGATTTTGTTCTATCATGTAATAGCTTTCTCCTCTTATTGTAAAGTTTGTTAATGGCTGGGGTCCACCAGACTGGACGTTTGCCCTTTGTGGAAAGAGTCTTGGTTTTATTTGGGATTGCATGATCCATGCAGTCCTGGAGGTGTTCATAGAAGGCACCTCCTTCTATGGCACCTGTACCAGCATCCTAGAGCTCCTCATCGACCTCAGATATCGACTAGCATTGCCCTGCAGCAGTATGCTGCTGTACCAGCATCCTGGAGCTCCTCATTGACCTCAGATATCGGTTGGCACTGCCCTGCAGCAGTATGCTGCTGTACCAGCATCCTGGAGCTCCTCATCAACCTCAGATATAGGTTGGCACTGCCCTGCAGCAGTATGCTGCTGTACCAGCATCCTGGAGCTCCTCATCAACTTCAGATATAGGTTGGCACTGCCCTGCAGCAGTATGCTGCTGTACCAGCATCCTGGAGCTCCTCATCAACCTCAGATATCAACTGGCACAGCCCTGAACCAGTATGCTGCTGTACCAGCATCCTGGAGCTCCTCATCAACTTCAGATATTGGCTGACAATTTCCTGCAGCAGTGTACTGCTGTACCAGCATCCTGGAGCTCCTCATCAAATTCAGATATCGATTGGCACTGCCCTGCACCGGTATTCAGCTGTACCAGCATCCTGGAGCTCATCTACCCCAGATATCGTTTGGCACTGCCCTGCAGCAGTATGCTGCTGTACCAGCATCCTGGAGCTCCTCATCAACTTCAGATATTGACTGGCACTGCCCTGCAGCAGTATACTGCTGTGCCAGCCTCCTGGACCTCCTCATCAACCTCAGATATAGGTTGTCACTGCCCTGCAACAGTATGCTGCTGTGCCACTATCGTGGAGCTCCTCATCGACCTCGGATATTGGTTGGCACTGCCTTGTAGTAGTATGCTGCTGTACCAGCATCCTGAGGCTCCTCATTGACCTCAGATATCGGTTGGCACTGCCCTGTAGCAGTATGCTGCTGTACCACTATCCTGGAGCTCCTTATCGACCTCAGATATTGGTTGGTACTCCCCTGCAGAAGTATGCTGCTGTACCAGCATCCTGGAGCTCCTCATCAACCTCAGATATTGGTTGGCACTGCCGTGCAGCAGTATGCTTCTGTACCAGCATCCTGGAGCTCCTCATTGACCTCAGATATCGGTTGGCACTGCCTTGTAGTAGTATGCTGCTGTACCAGCATCCTGAGGCTCCTCATTGACCTCAGATATCGGTTGGCACTGCCCTGTAGCAGTATGCTGCTGTACCACTATCCTGGAGCTCCTTATCGACCTCAGATATTGGTTGGTACTCCCCTGCAGAAGTATGCTGCTGTACCAGCATCCTGGAGCTCCTCATCAACATCAGATATCAGTTGGCACTGCCGTGCAGCAGTATGCTGCTGTACCAGCATCCTGGAGCTCCTCATTGACCTCAGATATCGGTTGGCACTGCCCTGCAGCAGTATGCTGCTGTACCAGCATCCTGGAGCTCCTCATCGACCTTGGATATCGATTGGCTTGACCCTAGAGAATGAAAGGACAATAATTGCAGCAGGTGAGGAAACTGCTGGTAGGAATTAAGCCAAAGCTTGATATTTCCTTTCAAAGACCTGAGTGGGACAGTGTTATTGAAAATTTTAAGAGAATGGAATCGTTTTTGAGGGGGTGTGATAGAAAGGAGGAATGCTAAGCTTGGAATAATTATATATTTTCAGCATAAAGTGTTTTGAGTAAGTAAATATATAATTGTGATCTGATAATGCACAAAAGGAAATGGGAAATTATTAAACAACTGTGAGAAGGTAAATTATTTTAAAAAGGCAAAATAAAAGATGGGATATTGACTGGGGTTTGGGAAACAGTGGTGACTTTAAGAAAATAATAAGTGAAAGATTTAATAAGTGCAATTACTGTTGTTGTTTGCAGAGGTTTGCTGAGGTATTGGGGAGTGTCAAAGGCATGTTGTCTTTGTTCAACCAAAGAGAATTGAATTAGTGAATATGATAAAAAAAAAAAAAGACTTGTGTTCAGTTTGGGGAACAAGGCCATACAATAAAGTATTGTATTATGGAATGGAACAAATACAAAAATGACACTTTTGGATAAACCACAGGAAAAGGGGAAGTGATATGCATGATGTAAATGATGTAAATGGCAAGCAATGCTTTTAGTTAATGGTAGTGAACTGAAATACTGCTTATGCAAGAGCAGGGGTCGGTTGGGAATGAAGCGCTAATGCAAGTTTAGTAAATTACAAACCAGGTACAGAGGATGACAGGAGGAGGAGGGTAGGAAATGGCTGCATATGAAAGGAAGGGCTAGAGGCAGAAAAAGAAAATGTAAGGTATTAGTTTATAGTGAAAAGAAAAAGGGAAAATTTTAAAAGCAGTATCTGCAAATGTGAAGGGTACAATGACATACAAATTTTAATGGTTTTGCAATGTAAGAGAGGAGCAGCAGATGCTCTTTTTTACCATCTAATAAACAAGTTGATTATTATGTGATGAAGTAGTAGTCTGTAATGTTGGTTTGGAACAATGTTTAGAAGAAGCAGTTATGTCTAATAATCCTGAACTTAAAATATTTAATCATGTTATACTAAAGGTTTGTAGAATATCTGTAGTGGGTATTTGAAAGAAAAAAATGTTTTTAGGATGGTACTAGTGTATATGTATACATATATTAAGAAAAGAGAAGACTTCTTTGGACTCAAAGTTCTATATGATTATAGAAGTAATAGTGATAGGGCATATGAACTGCATTGTAGGGAAAGGAGGAGGTAAAATATCAAAAAAGTGTTTAGAATGAAAAAACGTCAGGACATTTGGAAATAGGAAAAAGAAGGAAATTTACATATAAAATAGCAGATGTTAAAGGAATCAAGTGTACACGTTTTTGTTACTTTACTAGGGATAAAGAGATAATATTGAAGGCAAATCTCATTTTTATGCAATATGGAGAAGAGAAAGTGAAAAATAATATCATCAAAGGAAAGGTATTAAAAAGTAAATTAGGATAATTGTAATGGTGTACTAAAAGAGGGGGTAGAAAATTATGTGATGATCACAGAATAACATTTCCTTGCTATAGCTCGTGGTCAAAATGGTGAACAGAATATAAAATGAATTATAAAAAGTTTACATGGAAATTGAAAATGACTAAGAGAAGAAAAAGAGCAGCCTGAGTAATTTGTTCAAGGAATAAAGGTTCGTTAGAAGGAGAAAAAGAGCAGCCTGAGTAATTTGTTCAAGGAACAAAGGTTCGTTAGAAGGAGGAAAAGAGCAGCCTGAGTAATTTGTTCAAGGAACAAAGGTTCGTTAGAAGGAGGAAAAGAGCAGCCTGATTAATTTGTTCAAGGAACAAAGGTTCGTTAGAAGGAGGAAAAGAGCAGCCTGAGTAATTTGTTCAAGGAACAAAGGTTCGTTAGAAGGAGGAAAAGAGCAGCCTGAGTAATTTGTTCAAGGAACAAAGGTTCGTTAGAAGGAGGAAAAGAGCAGCCTGAGTAATTTGTTCAAGGAACAAAGGTTCGTCAGAAGGAGGAAAAGAGCAGCCTGAGTAATTTGTTCAAGGAACAAAGGTTCGTCAGAAGGAGGAAAAGAGCAGCCTGAGTAATTTGTTCAAGGAACAAAGGTTCGTTAGAAGGAGGAAAAGAGCAGCCTGAGTAATTTGTTCAAGGAACAAAGGTTCGTTAGAAGGAGGAAAAGAGCAGCCTGAGTAATTTGTTCAAGGAACAAAGGTTCGTTAGAAGGAGGAAAAGAGCAGCCTGAGTAATTTGTTCAAGGAACAAAGGTTCGTTAGAAGGAGGAAAAGAGCAGCCTGAGTAATTTGTTCAAGGAACAAAGGTTCGTTAGAAGGAGGAAAAGAGCAGCCTGAGTAATTTGTTCAAGGAACAAAGGTTCGTTAGAAGGAGGAAAAGAGCAGCCTGAGTAATTTGTTCAAGGAACAAAGGTTCGTTAGAAGGAGGAAAAGAGCAGCCTGAGTAATTTGTTCAAGGAACAAAGGTTCGTTAGAAGGAGGAAAAGAGCAGCCTGAGTAATTTGTTCAAGGAACAAAGGTTCGTTAGAAGGAGGAAAAGAGCAGCCTGAGTAATTTGTTCAAGGAACAAAAGTTCATTAGAAGGAGGAAAAGAGCAGCCTGAGTAATTTGTTCAAGGAACAAAGGTTCGTTAGAAGGAGGAAAAGAGCAGCCTGAGTAATTTGTTCAAGGAACAAAGGTTCGTCAGAAGGAGGAAAAGAGCAGCCTGAGTAATTTGTTCAAGGAACAAAGGTTCGTCAGAAGGAGGAAAAGAGCAGCCTGAGTAATTTGTTCAAGGAACAAAGGTTCGTCAGAAGGAGGAAAAGAGCAGCCTGAGTAATTTGTTCAAGGTGCCAACGAACAAAAACAAAAGACCAAAACTACTAAAATGCGGACTGCACACAATAAGAGATTACTGTTAAAACACAACTTTAATGTTGCGGAAAGAATCCAAATAGCAGTAAATTCCAAGTATCAGTGAGCGCTTTCGGCAAGTTAAATTAACCCGCCTTCATCAGACAAACAGCGAGACCAGGTTGAAAAGTCTTATACTTTACAATTAAAATCAACGGACCAATCACACAAAATAGCATTTGCTAATTAAACATTCTCCATAGAAACCTTAAAACAATACTGAGTCGAGATACAGCTTAAAAACCAGTACTATGCCATCAGCGGTTACGTCTAGCATACAAAGAAAGAACGTTGAATCAACATAACGGCGAACCGCATACCATGTGAATGAAATCAAAATAAACATGAAAACATAAACATTGAAAATGCAATGTCTTGCAGGTAAGCCCAACATGTTCATATGTTGAAAAAACATTCTTGTGTTATTATAAGATCAAACCAACCTCTAATTCGATGGCTTGACTTGGTGTAATGAATATTAAAACCAAAACTTGACCCATATTCAAGTCGACAACATGAATACATAGTCGCTCGTTGTAAAAACTGCGAATCAGCTAGTTAATTAAAGCGACAGTACTACTCACTTGTCTTGTTGGTATAATACATTTCAGATTTAGAACACATCTGTGTCCAAACCTAAAAAGATAGGGCCCAACATAGGGAGCCACATAGTCAACACAAGACAAAAAATATTACTATGACAAAAAGATAAATAGGTCCACAGTGGCTATGTTTCCCCTAGAGTAGACCACATGTGAAATGGAGAACCAACTAACTAACATGTAGTACAGGCAATGATGTTAACACATGGAAGTTGGACTAACTTAATTGCCCTAAAGTGCCATAACCATATTTCCATTATTTGTGGACAATTTATGAAACCATAAAACAAAATGAACAATCATGGATGGCTATGTGAACCAGTCAAAATTAACTAAAATTGTTACGAGCATGTACTATAACTCGCAAGTATACTATATTAGCTACCTATTGTAAGATAGCCATTTTAGAACACATTTAATTGACAGTGCCTCGTTAATACCAGGGAATATGTGGGCTCTAGTCCTAATCTGCCATAACAGCTCATCAATTTCTAGGCGGATTTGCCATGGACCACCTCTTATGTCCATTTCCCTCTGTTGTAGGACAAGATATTGAAAAGAATGTCCTGTATACTCGATGCAATGTCTAGCTAAAGCATTATTGACATCCTCTTTAGTTATGGCATATTGGTGTTCGTAAATTCTGCTTTTTAGCTTTCTCTCGGTTTTACCGATGTAGAATGCATTGCAGAGATTACAGAGAGCTGCATAAACCAGCGCCTTGGACTCACAATTATGGTGTCCAGTACACCTATACTCCCTACCATTAATGCTGAACTTATTCAGTACTTTGATGTGCTTACATTGGGAGCATGACCCGCATCTAAACATGCCATACGGTCTATTTGATCTATAGATCGGTCTTCTTTCTAGAATTGTTTTCATGTTATCACCTCTTCTATAGGTAATCCTAGGATGTTCCCCCAAGAGGGGACAAAGAGACCTATCATGCTTGATGGTTTCCCAATTTTTGTTCACAATTTCGTTGATTTTCAGAGAGTCCAAGGAGTAGGTGTGTAAAGAACTAGTGTTAAACCTACTACTCTCATTGTCCTTATTATTAATAGATGTAAAACTTAATTGTGGTGATGAATGTTCATTACTAGGCATAGAGTTACTATTCACATTCCCTGAAAGCAAAGGGAAAAAGTGACCTAAGTCACGTTTGTGAATTACCTCTGTCACCACTTTAGAAACGAGAGTCAGCGGGTAACCTCTTGCAAGAAACATGTTGGTAAGATTATGGCATTCTGCTGTAAAGTCATCCTGGTCTGTTACCATACGGGCAGCTCTTACCATCTGCCCTTTGATGACAGCTTTCTTTTGATGATATGGATGGTTACTTGAGAAGTGTAGTAGAGCATTAGAGTATGTTGGTTTTCTATATATCCGACTTTTGAATCTTTGATTGACTCTGTCCTTAGTGAGCCAAATATCGAGATAGTTAATCTCTGATTCTTCTATGTTGTAAGTAAATTCTAGAAAATCTGTTGTTTCTGTAATTCTATCAATAAAAGTCGGAATCAGCTCTCTTTCACCACCCCAGATACAAAAAATGTCATCCTGGTACCGAGTGTACCAGGTGACATGTTGTGAAAATAACTCATCCTTGAATAGGTAAGTAGACTCCCAATGAGCAAGAACAGCGTTTGCGAAGGTACCTCCACAGGGCGAGCCCATGGCTACGCCCGAGGTTTGCAGATAAAACATGCCTTCAAAAATAAAGAAATTGTTAGATAATACAATTTCTAACAAGGTCTCTATCAAGTTGATGGTATCATGTTCAGCATTTTTAGATTGATTTTTTAGCAAAGGATTTTTCGTTTGTGCCAGGGTGCCATATGGACATAGGCAGGTTAATTATTGATTTAAAAGTATATACACGTAAACTTAATTTAAATTTTCTAATGGGTAATGATTCATCTGCACTCAGTTTACTCAGGGTAGCTAGTTCTTACAACCCCCCTTTACATCCTACCCTGCAAACTTTTGAAAAGATGTGCGAGATGGACATGTGGGCTATCAAGAATCAAGTCATGTACAATAAACAGAGGAGTTCTCTTAACATCGCCCCTCTAGAAAGGGATTTCATTCACCTGATACAGGATTGTCATATTAGAGCTATGAAACCAGATAAAGGAGGGGGCATAGTCTTCATGGATCATTACAAATACGTAGAATACATGGCTCAACACCTTGATACGCCTGCTTATAAAACATCATCTTTGAACAAGATAAATGGGGCATATAAGAAAATCAATAACATGCTTAATGACTTGTTCTTGGAGGGTTATATCGACATGGACACTTATAAATATTTGACCATGCCGGCTCCAAGAATTCCATCATTTTTTGGAACACCTAAATTACACAAAAGATTGGTAGCGCCCCCATTTAGACCCATCGTGGATGGGAGGGGTTCCATCACCCAAGCATGTGCAAAATATGTGGACAGTATTTTAAGACCTCTGATCGAAAGTGAGAAGCACATTTGTAAAGACTCTTGGTCTTTTCTAACGGACATCAACAAGCTTATTTACAATGATAATATGTGGCTTCTCACTATAGATGTTAAAGATTTATATACTGTCATCCCTCAAAATGTTGGCCTTGCTTGGGTGAGGGACTTCATGTTGTCTAAAAATGCTGAACATGATACCATCAACTTGATAGAGACCTTGTTAGAAATTGTATTATCTAACAATTTCTTTATTTTTGAAGGCATGTTTTATCTGCAAACCTCAAGTGGCCATGGAGGCTCGCCCTGTGGGAGGGCGGGGCCAGGCTCGCCTCCTGTGGGCGTGTGGCCATGGGGCTTCTGTGAGGTACCTTCGCAAAAACACGCTATGAAACGTTTGCTCATTGGGAGTCTACCTACCTATTCAAGGATGAGTTATTTTCAAAATACGTCACCTGGTACACTCGGTACCAAGATGACATTTTTTGTATCTGGGGTGGTGAAAGAGAACTGATTCCGACATTTATTGATAGAATTACAGAAACAACAGATTTTCTAGAATTCACTTACAACATAGAAGAATCAGAGATTAACTATCTCGATATTTGGCTCACTAAGGACAGAGTCAATCAAAGATTCAAAAGTCGGATATATAGAAAACCAACATACTCTAATGCTCTACTACACTTCTCAAGTAACCATCCATATCATCAAAAGAAAGCTGTCATCAAAGGGCAGATGGTAAGAGCTGCCCGTATGGTAACAGACCCGGATGACTTTACAGCAGAATGTCATAATCTTACCAACATGTTTCTTGCAAGAGGTTACCCGCTGACTCTCGTTTCTAAAGTGGTGACAGAGGTAATTCACAAACGTGACTAAGGTCACTTTTTCCCTTTGCTTTCAGGGAATGTGAACAGTAACTCTATGCCTAGTAATGAATATTCATCACCACAATTAAGTTTCACATCTATTAATAATAAGGACAATGAGAGTAGTAGGTTTAAGACTGTTTTTTTACACACCTACTCCTTGGACTCTCTGAAAATCAAAGAAATTGTGAACAAAAATTGGGAAATCATCAAGCATGATAGGTCTCTTTGTACCCTCTTGGGGGAACATCCTAGGATTACCTATAGAAGAGGTGATAACATGAAAACAATTCTAGAAAGAAGACCGATCTATAGATCAAATAGACCGTATGGCATGTTTAGATGCGGGTCATGCTCCCAATGTAAGCACATCAAAGTACTGAATAAGTTCAGCATTAATGGTAGGGAGTATAGGTGTACTGGACACCATAATTGTGAGTCCAAGGCGCTGGTTTATGCAGCTCTCTGTAATCTCTGCAATGCATTCTACATCGGTAAAACCGAGAGAAAGCTAAAAAGCAGAATTTACGAACACCAATATGCCATAACTAAAGAGGATGTCAATAATGCTTTAGCTAGACATTGCATCGAGTATACAGGACATTCTTTTCAATATCTTGTCCTACAACAGAGGGAAATGGACATAAGAGGTGGTCCATGGCAAATCCGCCTAGAAATTGATGAGCTGTTATGGCAGATTAGGACTAGAGCCCACATATTCCCTGGTATTAACGAGGCACTGTCAATTAAATGTGTTCTAAAATGGCTATCTTACAATAGGTAGCTAATATAGTATACTAGGTTATAGTACATGCTCAGAATAATTTTAGTTAATTTTGACTGGTTCACAATAGCTATCTATGATTGTCCATTTGGTTTTATAAATTGTCTATAAATAATATTAACATGGTTATGGCACTTTAGGGCAATTAAGTTAGTCCAACTTCCATGTGTTAACATCATTGCCTGTACTATATGGTAGTTAGTTGGTTCTCCATTTCACATGTGGTCTACTCTAGGGGAAACATAGCCACTGTGGACCTATTTATCTTTTTGTCATAGTTATATTTCTTGTCTTGTTTTGACTATGTGGCTCCCTATGCCGGGTCCTATTTTTTTAGGTCTGGACACAGATGTGTTCTAAATCTGAAATGTATTATACTAACAAGACAAGTGAGTAGTACTGTCGCTTTAATTAACTAGCTGATCCGCAGTTTTTACAACGAGCGACTATGTATTCACGCTGTCGACCTGAATATGGGTCAAGTTTTGGCTTTAATATTCATTACATCAAGTTAAGCCATCGAATTAGAGGTTGTTTTGATCTTATAACAACACAAGAATGTTTTTTCAACATATGAACATGGTGGGCTTGCCTGCAAGACATTGCATTTTTAATGTTTATGTTTTTATGTTTATTTTGATTTCATTCACATGGTATGCGGTTCGCTGGTATGTTGATGTAACATTCTTTCTTTGTATGCTAGACGTAACCGCTGATGGCATAGTACTGGTTTTTAAGCTGTATCTCGACTTAGTATTGTTTTAAGGTTTCTATGGAGAATGTTTAATTAGCAAATGCTATTTTGTGTGATTGGTCCGTTGATTTTAATTGTAAAGTATAAGACTTTTCAACCTGGTCTCGCTGTTTGTCTGATGAAGGCGGGTTAATTTAACTTGCCGAAAGCGCTCACTGATACTTGGAATTTACTGCTATTTGGATTCTTTCCGCAACATTAAAGTTGTGTTTTAACAGTAATCTCTTATTGTGTGCAATCCGCATTTTAGTAATTTGTTCAAGGAACAAAGGTTCGTTAGGAGGAGGAAAAGAGCAGCCTGAGTAATTTGTTCAAGGAACAAAGGTTCGTTAGAAGGAGGAAAAGAGCAGCCTGAGTAATTTGTTCAAGGAACAAAGGTTCGTTAGAAGGAGAAAAGAGCAGCCTGAGTAATTTGTTCAAGGAACAAAGGTTCGTTAGAAGGAGGAAAAGATCAGCCTGAGTAATTTGTTCAAGGAACAAAGATTCGTTAGAAGGAGGAAAAGAGCAGCCTGAGTAATTTGTTCAAGGAACAAAGGTTTGTTAGAAGGAGGAAAAGAGCAGCCTGAGTAATTTGTTCAAGGAACAAAGGTTCATTAGAAGGAGGAAAAGAGCAGCTTGAGTAATTTGTTCAAGGAACAAAGGTTCATTAGAAGGAGGAAAAGAGCAGCCTGAGTAATTTGTTCAAGGAACAAAGGTTCATTAGAAGGAGGAAAAGAGCAGTCTGAGTAATTTGTTCAAGGAACAAAGGTTCGTTAGAAGGAGGAGGGACACACACATGTATATATATATAGATGGATAAGGAAGGGAAACTTTATGAAAAAATAAAAAGGACACAGACGTTATTAAGGAGGCAACAGTATATAGTTCAGGGAAGGTAGAAAGCAAGCAGTATCACCTTTGTAGAAAACGTTAAACAGTGTATGCCAATATAGTGCTATGTCGCAAGAAAGAGAATAGATGAACAAAATAATGGAAGAAGTGACATATTTCTGATCTTAAATAAAAAGGAAGAAGTGAAATGTAGTGTTGACTGGGAGATAAAAAGGATGTGCAAAGCAGAGAATGGAAAATTATGGAAAGGATTTCATTTCAAGGAGACAGAATCAGTTTTAGGAAATGTACAAAACAGCACCTCAAGCAGATGACCTGGAATAACACTTCATAAGAATATTTATATAAAACAGAATAAATATTTGAAAAAAATGTTTAAATGGCAGAAAAGAGGTTCTGGGAGTAAAGGAGCATATAAAGATATAGTGAAATAATATTTTAAAGTCTGCTTTCTCATTTTTAATTAAAGACCAATCACTCTTACAAATACAGATTGCACATTTTGATGAGTATGATAGAAATCAGTTTTAGGGAAGCAATTACAGATATATGGGTTCATAGGTTCATAGGTGTGTACCAGGCTGTTGGCCCTAGAGCCTATGTAAGCCTAGCCCAAAAGGATTCCCTGGCATCTTGCTGCCCGACGTTAGTTCCCAGTGCCCCTATCAAGCAAGGCCACTGAAGTGATCCCCGGGGTGAATTTTCTATTGCCCATCCACTCGTCAAGATTTCTCTTGAAGAGGGCTAGTGAAGTGCTCTGCTCAATGTGAATGGGAAGTCTATTCCAGAGCAAGGTCCGTGGAGCATGTTGGCACAGAGGGATTGGGATTTCTTCAGATGTAGCATATCTAGCAGCTCTGGGTCAGACATGGCTTTGAAGATCAAGCAAAGATTGCCTATAAGTAGGTGATATGAGACAGAGTATAGCGGGGGCTTTTTGAGTCTGTCTGTATAGGTCATGTGTCTAAGGCCTAAGATCCTCTTAGTGAGGTATTTTTGTGGCCTTTTCAGGTGCTGTAGGTGTCTAGTGAGGTACATACCAAATGGGGTGTTGCATTCTATAATAGGTCTGATGAGGGACGAGTAGAGAGGGACTATGATCCCTTTCTTACTGGATGAAAAACCATTTGTAATGAGATGTGCCAAACAGAATGACTTTCTGACCACAGTGGCAATTGGTTGTCAAAGGAGAGGTTGCTGTCAACCTGTGTCCCCAGATCTCTTATCACACCTTCAGTGTTTAGTGGACTACCGTCAATGTGGTAGATCATGGGCACCAAGTTTTTCCAAAAGGGAATGACGATGCATTTTTTGGCATGACTGAAGGAGTTTAGGAAATAAAAGAGAAAATAAAGTAAATTATTATTATTGTAAAATTGTGAATTTAACAACAGAAGAAGAGAAAGTGAGGGTATTTGGATGTTATATAAACAATTTGATAATGTGCCACATAAAAAGTAATGGAAAATCATAAGTACAGATGATGTAGGTAAAGAGATTTATGTCATGAAAACTACTTATAAAAGTATTGTAACGGTGATAGTAAAGAGGTTTATTTCATGAAAACTACTTATAAAAGTATTGTAACGGTGATAGTAAAGAGATTTATGTCATGAAAACTACTTATAAAAGTGTTGTAACGGTGATAGTAAAGAGATTTATGTCATGAAAACTACTTATAAAAGTATTGTAGCTGTAATAGTAAAGAGATTTATGTCATGAAAACTACTTATAAAAGTATTGTAATGGTAATAGTAACTGACTGGCACAGTAACAAGATTAATGTGGAAAGGGGGTAAGACAAGGGTGCCCTTTCACTAGTATAATTTGTGTACTTATAATACATGCTATAAAACAATTTGGAAAGAACGTGTAAAGGTAAGTATATTTATAGAGACAGTGCAAGTACAAATAATGATGAAATTCAAATGATGCATTTTTACCATCTTTAAACTAGGAATCCTCTTCTGCTGGTCTCATGGCAAGTTTATCTCCCTAAGCTAGGTGCGTCTCAGAATTCGCAGCACCTATCTCGTGGCAAATAACACCACTAAAATAAGTAAAGCCAGTGGGACTTCCAACTGTACTGAAGAACCTTGCAGAACTTAAATGTGTGTGTCATTATAATACAAAAGGTATTAGTAGGTTGCGTTTTTTGGTGTAATACTTAATGTACTGAACATAAATGCATGAGCCAGCAGCAGGGATTTCATCCCCCACCCCCATGTAGAAACATTCTGGTTTCTACACTTAAAGTCTGTAAACACTCCACCCAAAGCTGTAATTCCAGCCCTTCCAGTCTCTAAAGAAACACTTATCCATCTTTTTTGGTATTTGATTTATCCCCACTACCCTCCCAGTTTGTCTCTGAGTCAACATTAGCTGACTCAATCACTTTCATCCCTCAGACATTTGAGTTGCACCTCCCCCCAGGTACACACATTCTGGTTTCTACACTTAAAGTCTAAAACACTCCACACTAAACTGCAATTCTAGCCCTTCCAGTCTCTAAAGAAACATTTACCTATCTGTTTATTTTTTCTTCTTCTATGTGATATACCCCACTACCCTCCGAGTCTGTCTGTGACTCCACAATAGCTGACTCCCTTTCTCACAGCCCTCAGACAAGGCAATGTCTTGGGGCATCCAATTGGTAAAATTAAAAAGGGCTCTCACTCCTTTTTAAAGAAAAAAAGCATTAGTAACAAAAGAAGGGCTAACATTATAGATGTGACTTCAGAGGAACTGATGGTTTATTTTTGAATTGCACATACCTTGATTGGCTCTCTATCTGCATAGTCACCTCCCTTTTTTAATCGCATTCTAGTTCATTTCTGGCCCCTCCCTCTTCATGTCTAGTTTGAGCTTATTTCAGGCCTAGAAACAACAGGCGCCATCTTTAAACTAGGAATCCCCCCTGCTGGTCTCATGGCAAGTTTATCTGTAAGTACATGTTATACAACTGATTGTGTATTATTTTTATGAACTGTGCAGTATAACCATTACCTGCTTTCTCAGCCTTAGCAACTGTGTTTTTTGTAGGTTGTCTTAAACCTATGGCTTGTACCAGAAGTTTATCTCACTATATGTTTTAGCAACTGGGTCTATTGCCTCTTTAAACATTTGGCTGGTCCCAAAGGCTCTTGATGCATTGTTATTTGAACCAATTTAGTGCTGATGTAGTACCAGAGGCTATTTTCTGTCTACATTTTTAAGCACTTGTGCTTGATTCAACTTTAAACCTATGGCCAGTGCTGGAGGCTAATCATTTACATTACAAAATGATCAATTTGTTTTACTTGTATGTAAAAGCTATTTTTTCATGGCTACGTGACTGCATTTGATGTAAACGTATGGCTGGAACCAGAGACTGTTGATTAGAATGTTAACATTCTGTTCAGGTCATGCAGAATGGAGCTTTGAGACAGAATGTTCAGTTAACTGTGGGGGAACATGCAGCTAGTGTGTGCAGTGATATGAGTGCAGTATCTGCCATAAAACAAAGATGTAACTATTGCTAAAATTAGATGATTTACTACGTCTGTACTATTATATTGTGATTAATACTCTAAACTGTTTATTAGTGTTGTGATATTTCACAATTGTCTACTGTTCTCTAAACTGTGTTTGTAATTTCTGGGGGTGTTAAAGCTGTAGAACTTTACAGCTGCTCACTGTTTTTATCATCTTTTACTTTCTTTTTTCTCAGCCCCAAGCCAGCTGTCTCTCATAGAATTCGCAACACCTATCATGTGGCAAATAACACCACTAACATAAGTAAAGCCAATGGGACTTCCAACTGTACTGAAGAACCTTGCAGAACTTAAATGTTTGTCTCATTATAATACAAAAGGCATTAGTAGGTTTTGTTTTTTGCTGTAATTCTTAATGTACTGAACATAAATGCATGAGCCAGCAGCAGGGATTTCAGCCCCCCCCCCCTCCAATGCATACCTCTCAATGTCTTAGAGCAAGAAATCTGGACAAAGCTATAAGCAAAAGTGGGACAAAGGCCTAAAAATAGGGACAATAAAATATTGCTCTTGCAAACGTAGAAAGTTGATAGAATATCAGGTTTTGCAATAGCATGAATTTTCTGAAGGGTATGCAGTCTGAAACTCAAATGTCTGTCATTATTTTCTAACTTCAGTCTTTAATGATTTGCCACTAATTTGCCAGAAAACCACAGTTTTATGAAAAACAGACCAAAAATATGAGGCAAAAATCTGGAGATTGTGCTAAAAATCTGTACAGTTGAGAGGTATGCACCCCATGTAGAAACATTCTGATTTCTACCCTTCAAGTCTGTAAAAACACTCCACTCGAAACTGTAATTCTAGCCCTTCCATTCTCTAAAGAAACATCCATCTTTTTTGGTATGTGATATATCCCCACTACCCTCCCAGTTTGTCTCTGAGTCAACATTAGCTGACTCAATCACTTTCATCCCTCAGACATTTGAGTTGCACCTCCCCCCAGGTACACACATTCTGGTTTCTCCACTAAAAGTCTGTAAAACACTCCACAATAAACTGTAATTCCAGCCCTTCCAGTCTCTAAAGAAACATTTACCTATCTGTTTATTTTTTCTTCTTCTATGTGATATACCCTACTACCCTCCCAGTCTGTCGGTGACTCCACAATAGCTGATTCCCTCTATCACAGCCCTCAGACAAGGTAATGTCTTAGGGCATCCATCTGGTAAAATTAAAAAGGGCTCTCACTCCTTTTTAAAGAAAAAAAAAGCATTAGTAACAAAAGAAGGGCTAACATTATAGATGTGACTTCAGAGGAACTGATGGTTTATTTTTGAATTGCACATACCTTGATTGGCTCCAAATTACATTCACAGCTATAGCCTGTCCCATTTCACTTCTAATAAATAGATCCATCTCCAAACATACTTTTCCATCCCTGCGGAAAACCTCATATATCATACCACTCCACACAGGTGGCCCTTCTCTAGACCTTTCCAACTATCGAGCAATTGCAATTTTCTCACCCCTCTCTAAGATCCTAGAAAGATGTATTCATCACCAGTTCCTCTCCTATCTCCTCACCAACAACCATCTCTCCTCAACCCAACATGGATTTCGCCCATCCCACAGCACCACCATTGCCTTACTCAATTCACCAATACTATAAACTCCCACAGGAAGCTAGGTAAATTAGTCTCAGCTACCTTCCTAGATTTATCCAAGACATTCAACACAGTCTCACTTAATAAACTACTGTCTTGTCTTTCTGACCTCAACCTTAACAACCCCACCTTACTCGGGTTTAAAAGCTATTTAGATAACCGCCA